>NW_012122931.1:9887848-9917014 GCF_000951035.1 Colobus angolensis palliatus
TTTTTTAGTAGAGACGGGGTTTCACCGTGTTAGCCAGGATGGTCTCGATCTCCTGACCTAGTGATCCGCTCGTCTCGGCCTCCCAAAGTGCTGGGATTACAGGCTTGAGCCACCGCGCCCGGCCGGTCTTAGAATTTTCAGGGGTAACTTGCCCAACTCTGATTCCCTCTAATGCCCCAGGACAGATGCCTGGTGGGCTGCAGCTGACGAGGTCATTGGCCCCCTGTTCCTCTTCTACCTGAGATGAGCCGTGAGGTGTCTGAGGCTGACCGTATCTGATAACAGGTGTTCTTCTCCTGTTCAGTCAGTGTTGAAGTGTGGGCAGTTCCTTCTTCCCAGACACCTATGGTGGAAATTTACCATGTGGCATAAATTACTCATGTTTGTTGACAGATTCGTTTCCAGCAAGAGGTCAGTGAACTTGTTACACTTTAATATATAGGTCTTGGTCTGGGTGAAGTTATGGAAGTGTGAATTCTGATTATTAGTGATTATTCTGTTGTGAAAGAGTCTCCCCATCCTGCCAACATTGCCTTCTCTGTAGTTCTCGCCTCCATTCCTTTCCAGTATCCTTTCTGCACCTGCCTAGCTCAAAACTGTACTCACTCCTACCTGGCTATGGGAACTGCTTACCTCGCCTCCAGGCTCCAGGGAACCAGGTAGAACACCCTAAAACACAGTTTGCCCATTTCTTTCACTTGCCCTGCTTAAACCCCACTAGTGCCCCCATCAGCTGGTGGGCACCCTCAGCCCTTTG
Source organism: Colobus angolensis palliatus (assembly GCF_000951035.1). Lineage (NCBI taxonomy): Eukaryota > Metazoa > Chordata > Mammalia > Primates > Cercopithecidae > Colobus > Colobus angolensis. The sequence continues at coordinate 9,888,606 of NW_012122931.1, forward strand.
CGACTGCCCCCTCCCTCCCACCTGCCTGCCACGCATGACCCTGGTCTGCCCAGAGCTCCCATGGAGACCCTGTATGTTTACCCATGCCGTATCCTTGCCCTGTGGTATCTTCCTCTTTTTCATCCTTCTCCACCCTCACCTTTACCCAGCTGACTCCCTGCCCTCCTCCAAAACTGCCGAGGTGTCAGCCCCTCCCAAGAAACTGTCCCTGGTGACTATTCTCCACCCCTGGCCAGGTGCTTCTGCCTTGGTGTCTCCACGGCAGCTCCCTGTGTTTACCTTCTTCACGCTCATCATATTTGACTCTCAGTGTTCATTTCTCAGTCCTTTGCCCTAGCCCGTGCTCCTGGCAGAGCCTAGACTGAGGAAAACTGCCCTTCTGGCCGCCCAGCGAAACAGGGCTGCTAGTGAGGAGAACTCAGGGCAGAAACGCCCATGGAGTGAGTCCATCCCATGTCCTGTGCCCCATCATGGCTGCTGATCTTAACCTGCACTCGCCCCTCAGGGTTCCACTCATTACGCCTTGCAGAGAGCAAGAGGGGGCTGTCTGCTGTGGCTGTCCACCATGCCTCAGCCCAGTGATTAACTTTGCAGCTCTGTCATTGTTCAAGTCCAAACACAAGTGCTCCACAGAGCGTTCTCTGCCCTCTGTTCCCCTCTCCCCATGGCGTGAGTGCTTTCACTGGAAAGGACAAACAGACCGGAGGCTTGAGGGAGAGTCGGGGGGTGTCGGGACTCTTCCTTCTCCCCACCTGCTTCACTCTTCCTCAGATGGGTGCTGGCATGAGCCCTGGGGATGGTCAGGGGACACACAGCCTCCACATGCAACCAGATACATTCAAAATTCAGAGGATGGGGGATATGGGGTCACTTGGTTCAAATATGCAGCCTTTCAGGAGACTTGGCTTGGGATTTTTTTTTGTTTTTTTCACGTGACTGTACAGATGAACAACAGGCCTCCCCTCTGTCAGCCCACAATTGACATGCTTCATAGGCACCATAGTCCCAAGGGGACAGCGTCAAAGCTTCCTTTCTGAGGCTCCTAGGCCGTGCAGACTGCATACTACATGTGCTATGTATAGATTGGGCTCTGCTTAAAGTGCAGGAAACCTTTTTAACAGTGTCTCAGTTGCTCAGGCAAAACATGCTGTAGTGCTTTGAGGTTTGTTTCGGTTTTGTCGGTGACAAGCAGGAGCAGGTGGTGTGGATAGTCCATAAGCTGTCTTATCAAAGTGGTCAGTGAACCCCGAAGCTTCGGGTCTGCAGGTCTCCCTAAGACCTTCTGGTTCTTTGTAGCCCCAGGCCCTGGTGTCTGTCTGTTGTGGCCAGGTGTCAGCAGGAAGGCCTCCTGGAGGGGGTGTCTCTTTGTCCTTCACAGCCCTGTGTCCTTTGTAGATGGCTCTGCTTGGTCACAGCATGGCCAACAAAGGTACCTGCATTGTTCCTCCACACAGGAATGTCAGCAACAAGATTCTGATGTGGGGTAGAGCCTGTGAATGTGAATATATACAGACGCACACACAGATGCCTCTGTGTAAGGTCCACCTCCTTATTAGCAACACAGAATTTATATCTTAACAGAGTGATTAGCTTCCAGTCAGGAATGCTAACATTTTAGTACCATGATTTAGAATCAGGCTAAATTTGTCAAATGTCTGAAAGTGAGGTTTTTCAGAAATTATTAGGTAATTTTTTCAATTTAGGATTTATAGTCACAATTAGTACATCATAATGATGTTTCCAGGATAAAATACCAGTGGCTCAACTTTTCTGGCCACAAATGTACAACATATATCAGTTTATTTTTGGAGATCTGAAAAATTAGCTACTGTAAATAAAGTCCCCAAGAAGATTTCTCCGGGAAAGAGGTGAACTTACAGTAATATGGGTGATATATTATTAATTAATAACTATGACCAGCCGCTGCTTCAATTAAAAGGACAATGGATGAGAAGGACTAATAGAAAGGATATGCTGAATTTTAATCTTACAGGCACTGAGGGCTGTCGAAAGACTAGGGAAGGTCGTCTCTGGGCATTTTGCAGGAGGCCTCCGTATTAGAGATGTCGCCTGCTGTTCCTTGGTCTGGGAAGGTTTACTGAGTACTGACTACGTGTCTCTCTTGGGCACTGTTCCTTTGCTTGCCAGTAATGGAAACCAACTTCAGTAGCTTAAGGAGAAAGAAGAATTTCTTGGAAGGCTACAGGGGTCTCCTAGAACCCAAGGATAACCCAAGTGCCGATAGGCCGGGGCAGTCTCCATGGGCCTGAGACTGGAAGTCCCAAAGCCCCTCATCTTATTCTGAGTCCTTGTGCCAGTTTAGACAGCCCAGCATCTGTGGTCTCCATTTAGAAGAGGGAATCCAGTTGACCTGTCTAGACACAAAAGGACAGGCCCAGATAAGGTAGCCATGGCTGCAGTTATGATAAGACAAGCAGGTTCCTCTGGAGAGCCACGGCACCATGTGGTAGGCCCACACAAGAAGTGCACCTAGAAGTGTAGTTATGAAGACTCACCCAAGAAGGCGCCAGCTGAGCTGAGCCACCAAGGATCAGCAGGTCTTTTCCATCCAGGTCAGTGAGAGAGGACATCCCAGGCTTGGGGAAGAACCTGTGGAGAGACTGGTGTCACAGGTGGGAGTGTGCAGCACCCTGGCAGCCTGTTTCCTGTCGGGGCAGCAGAGTGAGATGAGGCTAGACCAGGAAGCAGTCCCAGAAATGACAGTGTCATCCTGAAAGTGGTAGGACAGGGCCTGGAGAATGGGGACCTAGATCAGATTTATATTCAGAAGCTCTGCCCCCTGGAGTCGGTCGCTTTGTGAAGTGCCAGATTTCCATGGCCCCCGCCCTGCCCCCATCCTCCCAGAGTTGAGATGACCTGAGGCCTTTGGGAGCAGCTTCCAAGCAAGGTCTAAGACTGGGATTCCCCCTCTCCAGGCAGGAGTCCCCTCCCAGCAGGAGCCCAGGCTGTGGGAGCAGCCTCATAATAGTATGGCTATTGACCCTTCTCCTTCCTATTGCTCATTATCTGACTTTAAGCACAGTTAGTTTATTTTTAGAGTAATAATGTGGAGTTAATTAGCCTTCTCCCTTAAAAACGCCACCTTTTCTGTGTAATTATCATATAGCAGCAGTTCCATAAAGCCTTCCTAACGTGGCATTCCTCTGAATGCATTCCAGAGTGGAATGGGACCTAACTGGCTGTTGAGTCTTTTTAAAATTTTTTCATTGTCCATTTTATACCCAGCCTGTAATGAGAAAATGAACTACTACTCCTGGAAAGACTAGGTGCTGCTCAGCCTCCACTTGCTCTCGCTCGAATTGGAATGATAGGGGAGAACATATGGAGACCCCCACCGTACTTAACTCACCAGAACCCCTCAACACAGTTTTCTCTCTCTGCAGGTCACGCAATATTTAAACTCACATATCTAAGCAATCACGACTATAAACACCTCTACTTTGAATCAGACGCTGCTACCGTCAATGAAATTGTGCTCAAGGTAAGTGTTCCTTCTTGAACCAGAGACGGGGTAGGTGGGTCCAGCTTCTGTTCTGACTGTTTCGGGCATGGCCGCAGCCCCACCCACTCCGCAGCTCTATACAAGGCTCCCGGGCCCAGTTTGGCAGAGGAGGAGCGTCACGGCTTGCCAGCCACCTAGGGCTGAGTGCCTGTGCCAGGGGCCACACCAGCCCCCGATCAGCTGCTCTGCACCTGCTTCAGTCAAAGCAGGACCCTTTTCAGTTTCCTCCCAACCCCAATAACCCTGGCTCTTCCTGTATTTGTTTATTCCTTTTATGTACTGTTTATTTTCCTGCAACTGTTGTCAGGAGCTCCTTGAAGCTCCTAGAGCAGACTCTGAGGAAATTATTACTGTTTTGAAGATAGCTTAATTATGCTCAAGGTGATTTTAGCAACCTGTTCTAAACATACCTAACTTTCTGCTAGACTTGTATGTCACCATACCTTAACAGTATACTCACCGAGCACCTTCCGTTTGCCAGGGCAGGGCCTGGGATGCCACAGTGACAGATTCTGTCCGTGCCCCTGGAGAGCTTTTCCTCTACCAGAGGAAACAGGCATAAAACAGAAAATTACAAAGAGATTGTTAGTCTCAAAGGTGTGGGTGTGTCACAGTAAACTGACTTGGGGTGGAGGTGTGGAGGCAGGGAGAGCTGAACCCTGAAGGATGACTGAAAAGGCACAAATGTTGACCAGGTAAGGAGAGAGGAAGCACCACAGACAGGCAGCCTGGGAATGGGCTGAGGCAAGGCAGGCACAGGGGACTAGGGGGCTGGTGGGGCTAGGCCATGCAGGGCCTTGCAGAGTGGAGTGTGGCTGAGAGGAGCTCTGCTTGGCATGGGAAGCTCCAGGGGTCTTGTGGATTTGGGAGGTCTGGGATAGGACCCAAGATGGTACGTTTCCAAGAAGCGCCAGGTGCTGCTTTGGCCGCTGGTCTGGGCACCACACTCTGAGTAGCCCGGAACTAGGGGTCTCAGCCTCTCCCAAGCAGAGAATCCTTTCTTCAAGGCAAATCTTCCATAGGTTGATCAGATAGGAAAAGCAGCTGCTGTGGCAGAGCAGAGGTGAGGACCAGAGAGGGCTCCCCCACCCCTAGTTGTGTGATCCTGGCTAGTCACACCACCTTTCTGGGCCTCAGTGTCCCCACCTGTCAAGTGGGGATCATGGTACCTATGCCACCCCACCCCACCAGGGCTTCTAGAGTACAAGTCAGATGAGACACGGTAAACCTATGTAAGTTATCATTCAGTCTCTTCTTAAGAGTTGAAGTCATCAAATAATAGCCAAAATAGTGAAGATATGCTGAGGGACTGCACAGTGCAGGACCTGGGCCAGAGGTTCTGCGTGTCCCATCAGAGTGCATCTTCACAGCTCTGTGAGGTCATGAGATAAAGTTGTTCCCATTTCCCAGATGAAAAGTGAGGCTCAGGAATAAAGTAGCAAAGCCAGGATCATGACTCTGGTAAGCTGGCAGAACCAGAACTTGCCCCCAGATTTGACAGATGTCAGACTTGGGTTTTAATTCCCCAGATGTGCATGACCTAAGAGTTGAGTAGGAGATTTCAACGAAATAGAACTGCGGTCCAGGAATATATTGAGACACATTCCCCATGGCTGCAAAAGATTTTCAAAAGGAGTAGATGGCAATTTAAAAGAGCAGCTGGAAGGACAGTTTGGAGCAGGGACAGAGTAGCGTTGATTAGCTGAATGAAAGGTAGAGGGTTCATAGACCACCCTGATCAGAGGCCGAGGCCCCCTTGGACCAAGGAGTGGCGACACAGGGCCTGCATGGGAGTGCTTACAGCCAGCGAGCTTCGAGTTACCCACTGGAGCATCACAGACAGCACAGGCACCTTGTGCAGAGTGTTCAGGGACCTGGCAGAGAAATATTCCATTACCCCGATAAGGGCTGGACTTTTTTTTTTTTTATAACCAGCATTAAAATATTCAAGACTTGAGAAGGATTCTAGTAAAATTATAATCCTGTGTTTGACATCAAAATAATTTTCACAACAGCAGATTGATGACAGAAACACAGGTTTATGACTTCAGTATGAGACTGTGGAAGATCAAGTGCGGAGAAATCATTTTACACGTCCAAACGCTCCCTCGAAGCAGATGCCTCTCTGCAGAATCCCTGAGGCCTGTCACCTTCCCTAAAGTGTCTGTTTCCATATCAGAATATTTGTAGAAATACTGCATCATGCACAAGACTCCAGAAGAGGTATAGCATACCCAGGCCTGATTTACTTAGAGCTAATGATCATGATCCTGATGGAAGATGAGATAGTACTTCTCCCACCTCTGATTTTTTTTTTTTTTTTTTTTTTTGAGACAGAGTCTCACTCTGTTGCCCAGGCTGGAGTGTAGTCATATGAGCTCTGCACATTGCAACCTCCACCTCCCGGGTTCAAGTGATTCTCCTGCCTCAGCCTCCTGAGTAGCTGGGATTACAGGCGCCCATCACCACGCCTGGCTAATTTTTTTCTATTTTTAGTAGAGACGGGATTTCACCGTGTTGGCCAGGCTGGTCTCGAACTCCTGGCCTCAAGTGATCTGCCCACCTCAGTCTCCCAAAGTGCTGAGATTACAGGCATCAACATCAGATAGGAGAAGCCGCCACGCCCGGCCCCATCTCTGATTTTTATAGCAATTGGAATACTTAGTTTTATCCACCATTCCTGCAGTGTCATGAGTGTGTCTTTGTGAGCTTTGCATCAGTACCAAGCAACAGAAGCCAGCCGTGTGTCCTGGAACTTGGCAGAAATGTTGTTGCCATCAGAAGCTCTTCAGGGGTCAGTTTAGACTCTAGTAATGCATGCTGTTGTTCTAGAATTCAGGAATTTTACATAAAATGAGAGCTTAGATGGAAATTGAGGGGAGGAAATAAGAGCCACAATCTGATGTCGAATAAACGATCATGAACAAGCAAGCCTCCATCGAGCTTTTTGCGCTTGTAGAAAATATGAACGTCTCCCATTTGTTGAACACCAGCTACATGCAGTACATCTTATGTCCATTATCTTGTTTAATCTTCCTGACCGCCCTCCAGAATGTAGACATTGTCCCCATTTTATAGACGAGGAGATGGAGGCCCGGGGTCACAGAGCACACAAGGGTGGAGCCTCTACTTGAACCTGGCCCGGAGAAGCTCCAGAGCCGCCCTCTTGCCACCAAGATGTCACTGAGCTAAGCCGTGGGTGGCCCCTAATTCCACAGGCTTTGACATGAATCTCAGAGGAATTGTCGGGCTCTTCAAATCAGGTTCTTCTCGTGATCGAGTGATGGAGGCTGTGGCTTTATTGACCATGAAAACTCCCTATATTTTTATGCCTTAAGCTGTAAACTGCATTGAAAGTGAAACACTCTATAGTGCATAAAATTGTGCAAGTTTTAAGCCACAGCATATTAACCAGCTAATGGCAGACCAAAGGGCGTTTTTATCTTTTGATTATTACATTAATCTTCCATTAAAATTATCTGTGATTATCACAAAGCACTGAAGATAATAAATTTGGGAAATAGTTGGCTTGTTAAGGATCATTTTAAAATGCTTTTGTCAAGTTATATGTGCCAAAAATACACTGAAAACACTAGATTGGCTAAGTGTGCAAACAGTATAATCCAAGATTGCTTTTATTAAGAATGATAAAACCTCTTATTTCCATACATTGTATTGTCCCAAATCATCAACCTGGCCCTGCGGTCCTCATGATTTATTGCTCTCAGCTGGTAGCTTGGCGAGGCAGCGGGCAGAGCGCGTCAGGCCTTCTGTACTCACGCACCAGCCTTTAACGCCTGCTGCTCCAACCAGCAGAGCAGAAAGTTGGGAGGGACAGTGTTGAAGTCTCGGCCATCTGAGGCCTTGCCATGTCGCGCTGCCTCCCCCGGGAGCGGTCTGGTTCCTTCTCGGAGTCAGCAGAAGCTCCTCTCCCTCTAGCACAGGACACATGGCCCTCAGAGTAGAATCAGCAGAGGCAGTGGCCGGCCTCTCTCGTCAGAAATGTTCAGCCTTCTAGTCATAACTTTTAGATACTTGAAGGTGAAGAGAGATAGCGTCTGTTCACCAAAAGCCCCAGCCAGAGGAGCAGAGGAGGTGAGGGGCTGCGGGGCGGGAAGGGGTGTTTGCCAGGCGTCTGACACCTTCTAGCTTTGTGACCTTGACTAAATGACATTATTGTCATTGGCCTTGACTTCCTCACCTGTGCATAGGGATGACAGTGGCATCTGTCTCAAGGTTATTGTGAAGCTTCCATGAGCACTGAAAGGCACTCCGAGCAGTGCCAGTTGCCACCACTGATTTCACACTGCTGCTGCCACCCCTGCCCAGGCACAGGCTGTCCTCTGCACTGGGGCATGTACATCCCACTGTAGCACCCCTCCCTGGCTCCCCCCCACCTCATTTCACTAAGCCAGCCAAGCTCTCGCAGTTCCAGGGACACTCCCCTGCAGTGTGCCCCTGCTGTGCCTTGATGCATGCTGCGTCTCTCCTCCCTGTTGTGCACTCAGAAACTCCTGTGTGTCCCTCAGAAGCCAGCTCACTCATTTCCTCTGGAAGCCTTCCCTCCTCCACACCTCCCTGATACTCAGCCCCATTCCTTGGTGCTCCTCTGCCTGCTGCAGTGCTGGTTCTGCTGCTGGACACTCACTCACCAGGCAGCAGGCTCCCCAGGGCCAGGACCGAGTCTCAGGGCTGTAGTGCTGGGGAAGCGCCTGGTGGTGCAGCTGCTACACAGAGTGGGAGATGCACATGTGGCTCCGGGCAGACTCCCAGGGCTTCGTGGAAGCAGCAGCGTGCAAAAGGCCTGAGAGCAGCCCCGCCCTTCACACAGGGCTCTCACAGGCCCTCTCACAGCTGCCACCCTGACTGCCGGGTGGCCTAGGACACTTTGGCCTCCCTCTCTGAGCCTCTTTCCTTTTTGTCAAGTGAGCCCTGCCTGGCCGGGCGCTCATGAGCCCAGAAGGAAGCACTGTAGTGGGAAGCTCTGCGCCTGGCTGGTGGGAGGCTGGATGGAGGGCCTGTCTTGGTTGGCTTTTCATCCCTATGTTCTCGGCCTTCACACAGGGAAAGGCAGGCTCAGAGACGTTATGCGCATGTCCAGGTCACATAGCAGGTGAGAGGCAGAGCCAGGCGGCCCAGGGCACAGCCCTCCCGGAGTGGCTCACGCCAGGAGGGAGCACGCATTCCGGAACCCGAAGAGCTTGCCGCTCACCGACTGGGAAGCCTGGACGGGCCACTTGGCTTCTCCAAGCCTCTTTTTTCCCATCGTAGAGCGGCAGCTCTGGGCCCAGCCGCTGCCAGGTTGCCGTGATGACTGGACTCCTTCCACACGACAGCACCTGGCCCTGAGGCACCTGGCCCAGGTCACGGCCTTCCCTGCCACCCCCTCCTATGCCCTGGGTGAGTAGAGAGCGGCTGGCGAGGTGACCGGGCTGTGTGCTCTTGCTTCTAGGTTAACTACATCCTGGAATCACGAGCAAGCACTGCCCGGGCTGACTACTTTGCTCAAAAACAAAGAAAACTGAACAGACGTACGAGCTTCAGCTTCCAGAAGGAGAAGAAATCCGGGCAACAGTGACACTGGCCTCCAGCCTCAATCTGTTCCGTAGCTCAGAGCCTGCCTGCCAGGGCCAAGTGCCCTAGAGCCCACCCGGTGTCCTGAAGTCCCCGGGGGGAGGCCAGCTCCTGGCTCACTGGCACAGGGCAGGTGGGCTCTCGGAGAAGGTGTTGGGGGGCCCCCTAGGAGGGAGTGCTGGGGACATTGCCATGGGGCAGAAACCTGCTTGGCAGTGGCTTTGATGAGTGATGCCTGGGGGCCAGACCACCCCCTAGAGGAGCCACGTGCCACCCAGCCACCTTCACTGCCTGCCACCCTGCCCGAGGATGTACAGAGCTGTGCCCACACATTTCCTTGCAACTTGATCAAATTTCTTAAAGCAAACAAAGAACAAAAATGTACATTTCTGGTTTTCCTTTTAATAAACAGGTGTACTCTTCATCATGGTTGGTATGGTGGACCATTCTTTGGGGCGGAGGATTATGTTATTCTCTAAAATCTGTTCCCATATTGAACAGGCAGATTGGAAAAGCTATGGTTCGATTTCTCAGAAGAAATGTTTAGGTCTTAGTCGATAGTTTTAACTATGCCATTTGTTTAAATGAGTGCATTTGCTTCGAGGGTAGCGTCTTACTAAAAGTTAGGAACAGAGACCTGGTGGTGTGTCCAAGGCCGTGTCACTTTCCCCTTCAGCACACCCCAGCTTCTGACCTCAGAGCCCAGGAGCTGTGTGGACAGTGCGGGGTGCCCGGAGGAGGGCGATGGCTGGTCCGGAGGCGCGCTGCGCTCCCGGCCAGACGTGTCTTTCCATTTCTTAAGTAGCAAGTGTAGGTTTCAGCTGGCAGTTCCACCTGCATGTGGATTTTCCCAGGATTGGAATCTTCTCTGCTTCGCTGCCTTGGAAGGGGCCGCATTCCCCTTTCCTCTTCTCCTTACAGTGCCTGCCTCCTTGTTCAAGCAGGCGGAAAGCTGCTGTTTCTCACGTTTCAGGGAGAGGGGTGAGCGGAGGGAGACCTGTGTCCGTGCCGTCCGGCTCCCTGGGTGGGAACAGGCAAGGGATCGGACACCCCTGACACCACGCCTCTGGCCACACCAGATGCCTCTGCGGTCCTCCACAGCCTCTTCAGTGCCCCTCCTGCGGTGATGTCCTTTCTTACGGTCCCCAGCCGGGGCCGGGGACCGGTGTTTCACTGAGGACCTGCATTAGAAACATTTTTTAAATTGTTGTACAGGAAGAGATGTGTCTGAAACAGCATCTCAAAGCTGAGTGTATTTCTTTGCGCAAGGGGGCGTGTTGATGAATTCTTCTTTCATTCTGATCTTTGTTCAGCCGACAGGAGCATCCTTTTCTAATGTCTTCCATTCCTACCCCTACCCAGAATTAAAAGAAAGATTTGTAGCTTGCTATCTGTATTTGAATTTTTAGCAATTTTATATTTAGATATCTTTGAAAAATGTAAATGACTAATTTGGTCATCAAATCTTGTGACATATTCAATATTAAAATGATATTAAAATAAAAGTCGTATAAATACCCACTTTTGCATGTTGCATTGAATTCCTGAAGTCTGGAGTACGTGCTGCCGAAAACCCTGACTCTGCCTGGAGCCTGCTGGGTGGCCGCTTTTGCTGGCAGTAGACGAGGAAGCAACATCTCTGAAATGCACAGAGGCCTCTTCGGTGCTAAGCACGACAGGCTGGCCCTCTTCACTCAGGGGTAACACCAAAATCATCACCTCTTTCAGCCACAAAATCAGTACCCTTCTCTTACTGTGAAATGCGACACTCTCAGTTTACATAAATACACGTCCAGGTGAAGGAAAAGTGGAAAGGAAACACAGCAGCCACCGCCCAGGCCCAGCACTGATGGAGACTACATTCAGCTTTTCCTCAGCCCCTCTCCCCCACCCCGTACCTAGATCTCTAAAGACAGGACCATGAGCTCTAGGACACAGGCATCTCACACTCTCCCCAGCACGGACTGGGCAAGGCAGGAGGAGCTCAGCACACCTGAGATAACGGAAGTGACTGATGGGCCCCACTTCTGCTTTCCACCGGGTCTCCTGACCTGGCCCCGGCGTGGCCGCTACCCAAGACAATGTGAAAAGTCACAGCGTTGATGATAATTCACAACTGGGCCTCCGAACTCAGTGGAGGACTTGCGAGGTGTGGGCTGCCTGGCAGGCCTGGGCAGTGGGTCCCGGGAGCCCTGGCCTCGCTGGCCCCTGGGAGCCACCCTCCTCTTCCAAGGGCCTGCTGTGTGCTGCCATCTATAAACATGCAGTAACGAAACCTGCACAGGCAGCCTCCGTCAGGTCCCATCACCACCTCCAGTTCAGGGGTCAGGACTCGAGAACTGGAAGGGCCACTTCACTGGCCCCAGACTCACTGTGAATGACTGGCGGACACGGTAGCCCTGCTCCTAACCACTGGGCTCTGCCCTCCACAGGTGGCAGCCATGTGGCTCCAAGCTGGCTCCCTCCTCTTGGGCCCTCGTTTTCCTGAGCTGAAAATGAAGGTGCTGGATTAGAAAACCCCGCAGACCCTTCTAAAGCATGTCCTAAATGTCTCAGCATCGTGGGAGCCCAGCTTTGCTTCCAGGGGTTTCTGTTTGCCAATCTTTGCCAGAGCCTCTCTGCTTCTGAGGGAGGGTCATAAGAGCTGAGAATGCTGTGAGCTCGTCTAGCCCAGCCCAGAGACACTTCAGCCCACTTCGGCCTCTGCCTGCATACCTCTGGCAGTGGAGCGCTCACTGCTGCTCACCTCAGCACTTTCCCTTGTTGGCCAGTTTGATCATGCTTAGCAGGCCCTGCCTGCTTTGGGCCATACTTGCCCCCACCTCTGAGGCCCAGGCCCAACCTGTAGCCCTGCATCGCCGGCCTTGGCACAGCGCATTCCGGTCCCTGACCCTGAGCCGGCAGCTGCCTCCAGACACTTCCTATCCACGCCCCCAGGACCAAAGTGCATCACGCCTCAGATGCCACTCAGTCGTATGGGGACCACAGGGATGTCTCTCTCTGTCTCCTCTGCATGGATTAAAAGCCTGGGAGGTGATCCCCACCCCCGACATGTCCCCGAACACCTGCCAGCTGCTTCTTAGGGCCCCCCACTTCCCCAGATCAGGGACTACAGAACATCAGGGTGAGCAAAGACCAAACCCGGCCGTCAAGACAGGCCAAGAGGTGGGGGCGCGTGGCCTCTGGCCACACCGCTGTGAACTGCATGCGGGTCACCCACGTGCACCTGGAAGGTGCCAGGGAGGCAGGAGAGGGCAGTGGGCAAAGGCCTGAGGTACAAGGCACAGCCTGGATAGGCCGGTGGGGGCTGGGGACACTCATGTAGGATCCTTACCCGCCTGCTGGAGGGAGCCCCTCCCAGCTTCTTCATGGACCTCTGCGCACCCTCTGACTTGAACAAGCCCCTTTGCCTCCTGGAGCTCCAAGACTCCTGTGACAAGATGGGTTGTTAAGCCAAGGCCAGGAGGACGGAGCGCCAGCGCTGTCTCCCAGTGGGTTTGTCCTTGGCTGAGTTACTCTACTTCCCTGAGCCTCAGTTTCCTCTTCTGTTAAAGGGAGACAGTACCAGCTCCTTCAGAGGGGCATGGTGAGGGTGGCGTCAAGTTCCTGGCCAGGCTGGGCTGCGGCTTCACGGAGCAGAAGCTCACTCTCTCCACACGAAGCCAGCTGTGGGTCTCCACGACCTCCGGGGGCTTCCACAAGGACTGGGACCGGGGCAGGAGGGCCAGAGAACAGGGCAGCAATGGCAAAATGCTAAGGCTGGAAAGAGACACAGGCACCTCTCATTCCCACACACATCCCATTGGCCAGAACCCACCGTACCACGCCGCCCACTCCAAGAGGACAGGCAGCACCACCGCCCGGGCATTGAAGGGCACAGACGTTTGGGAACAGTTGTAATATCTGCCACCAAGAGGTGACTCCATGCTCCCCAACATCACCGTTCACAGGCTCCCCACCCCGAGGTGGCACCTCATCTATGATTTAATATTTTCCCTTTACCATTCAGGCTAACGTGATTCTCAACAGCCATGAAGCCATGGGGTTGGTGTGCTGCATGTGTGTTCTGGTGCACATTAAAATAAATACATAACTATTCAAATGAATACACCCATCTGCCTGCCCCTAAAATGCTGCTGCGTGTAGCCTCAGTGACACACCCCACATGACAAACTGGAGCATGTTAGGACTTTTTTTTTTTTTTTCTGATATGGAGTCTCGCTCTGTCACACAGGCTAAAGTGCAGTGGCACAATCTTGGCCCACTGCAACCTCCACCTTCCGGGTTCAAGTGATTCTCCCGCCTCAGCCTCCCGAGTAGCTGGGATTACAGGCGCCCGCCACCACACCCAGCTAATTTTTGTATTTTTAGGAGAGACGGGGTTTCACCATGTTGACCAGGATGGTCTCGATCTCTTGACCTTGTGATCCACCCACCTTGGCCTCCCAAAGTGCTGGGATTACAGGTGTGAGCCACCACACCAGGCCGCACATTAGGACTTTCTGTTCTTTCATCGGCACCCGCCTCCCACCTGCTATTGAGCAGCTCACGAGAGTTATGAATTTTCTCCATTCTCATGCCCACCTAATTCCCATTTTACAGATGAGGAAACTGAGGCCATGCCATTGGAAAGTGGTGTACCTGGCCCAGGGTCCTGTTCTCTGGCCTCCCACCCCCACCCAGCCATCTCCCAGCCCCTCTGAGCCTCTGTCTTGGCCCTTGGGGACTAAACACCTTGGATTCTGAAGGTCCCATGGAAGCCCCTTTCAGAGGCTCCTGCTATTCGGAAAGCGGCCAGGGAGAAGGAAAGAGTTAAACCCGTCACGTTGTGTTCCCACCAAACATCTCTGCCTAAATGCAAAATCCCAACAGGGCGGTGTTCCATGTTCTCAATAAAAGCCCTAAGAGTGATTTGTGAAGTCTCGAAGCCCAGTAATCTCGTCAGCATAATGGGATTATATTTCAAATCACCATGGCCTGTTCATTACCCATTTAAACTCCTCTGACAGAGGAAAACTTGCATAAAACGTGCACGGCAGCCCTGGCCGACTTCCCCACTCTCCTTCCTGATTAGACAAACAGATGCTGAGGTCTGGAATGAAAAAATAATGTGCCCATTTATTCATTTTTCTGACAAGTCACAATAGATTTTTAACTGCCAATGAGTGACCTCCCGGAGGTGCAGCGGCCAGGGGGTGCCCGCCAGGCAGTGAGTGGTCATTTCCGCCCACACCAGCCCCCCTGCCCTGGCTGGATTTCTCCTGGGGCTGGAGCCGGCTGCCTGAGACCCTCTCCTGCCCCAGCATCCGTGCCTGCAGCCGGGCTGGAAAGGGCTGCCCAATGGGCCTCTCGGCGGCCACCACCCACGAGGTCTGGGGGCTCCAGAGGCCCCCAGGACACAGCGATGCCCTGAAGCCACATAGCCTGGGGTAGGAATCCTGGCCCTCCCCCTGGAAAGCCTGCCTGGTGTTGAGGATACTGTCTTTAATCTCTCTGAGCCTCAGTTTCCCTATCTGTAAAGTGGACATAGTAAGAGGCTCCTCTCATTGGGACTTCCTCGGGGAAGTTGCTCAGTCTGCACCCCCTGCTGTGACCACCAAGTCCCATGGCCTCCCTGGTCCCTGACCTCTGGCATTTGAGGGCTTTGCAGATGGGCTCGCCACCCTCTGGGTCATAGGCTCACAGCTGGCAGGTAGAGGAGCCCAGAGTCTCACCCCAGAGCCTCTCACTGTCTGCTCTGTGCCACTCACTACCTGCCCCCGTCTTGGGAGTCGGATCCCCTAGACTCCCAGGAGACGGGCAGTGGATGTTCAAACAGCGCCAAGACTGATGACTGAGCTGAGGGTCTGGAGAAGGAATGAAAATCCACCTCTGTGCTGTGTGACCACAGACCCATGACTCAACCTCTCTGAGCCATTTTCTCATCTGCATAACTGGGAGAGAATCCCACCTCCAGGGAGTTGCATGGGAAGTAAATGAGATAATGCGCTCGGGCCTGGCATGCGCTAGGGAAACCCAGGCCCTCACCCCAAACGCACTGGTCGCAGGACCTCAGGCCTTGGGGCAGCCCCAGCCCTCCAGGGAAGCCGTGGGGCCCACGTGAGACCTGTGCCCTCCCTCCAAGGGCCCCACTGCCGGCTCTCCCCTCCCTACCCCTCCCTGCCTCCACATAGTAGCCCCAGGCAGGACGCACATCTTTATGCATTAACTCCATGAATGTAAGAAATACTGAGGCTAATTCCTTCTAAAATGATAAAATTTGTCTATATTACAGCATTCCAGCCCCCAGCTTCCTGAAAGCTAAAAATATTTTAATGTCATATTTCCATGTAAATTTTAGTTTAGAATTTAATACCCTTTAAACATACATTACATTTTTAGCGTTCTTCAAGCCCTTGACTATTTTAAGGGCTTAGCTGATGTGCATTGCAGAAAAGGGCTGGGGGAGGCTGTAAATTACGAGGGAAAGTTCTAGAAGCAAGGTTACCCCAAGCCTCCATGCCCACCTCATCTTGAGAGTTATTCTTCTGGACAAACGCTGGAATCCTGGGGAGATGTCAAATGTCTTGGTTTTCCTGCTGGGAAACGTGGCTATGGTTGGTGGCGTCCCTGGGGGACCTGAGGATCTGCTGCACAGCCCAGGCTGGGAGACGCTCAGACGGCTGAGGGGCCAGGGACAGGGGCTCTGCAGTTGCACGTCCTGGGCTCAGATCCTAGTGCTGCCATTTGCCGGCAGGTGACTTTGTCGTGCTTATCCGTGCTGGTCTCCTTGCCCAAAATGGGGCCAAGGTTAGAGTTCATGCACAGGTGTTTTGGCTGAATTCACAGGAAATGAGGTTATTGGCTCCACAGAGGAAGTGACTTCCAGGGTAAACTGGCTGGCCTTGCTGAGAGCCAGTGGTGACATGTGAGTGCTAGGGCTGGCAGAGAGGCAGCAGGGAGGGGTCCTGGGAGGACTGGGAGCAGAGAGGGCCCCGGGCCACAGGAGCCATGGGCAGGCCCAGGTCCTGCTCCCACAGCAACCCGCCAGCAGCTGACTCAGGGACCAGGGCCCCCCAGCCTCGGCGTTGCCTGAGAGTCCTGACACCACTCTGATGGGGCAGGTTCCCTGAGAGGAGGAAGTAAAGTTCCCCACTGGGCTGCTGGGATGGAGCCTGCGCATAAATCTTGAGTTACAGGAGCTGAGCCAGTGCTGTTACTTGTCTAACTGGGTTTGAGGACTGCAAGGTTTGTCACGCCCCTTACAAAACAGACACACTTGTGATGGCTGGAATGTCACCCCTGTCTGTGCATCTGGGTGAGAGGAGCCTCCGCTAGCTGAACCACATTTTGTGTTTGTTTTGGGGGTATTTTTGGAGACAGGGGCTCACTCTGTCACCCAGGCTGGAATGCAGTGGCGCGATCATGGCTCACTACAGCCTCGACGTCCCAGGCTCAAGTGATCTTCCAACCTCAGCCCCCCACGTAGCTGGGACCACTGGTGCACACCAGCACATCTGGCTAATTTTGTTATTTTATTTTTGTAGAGACGAGGGTCTTGCCATGTTGCCCAGGTTGGTCTCAAACTCCTGGGCTCAAGTGATCCTTCTGTCTCAGCCTCCTGAAGTGCTGGTGAACCATCATTTTTGTTTTGCTTTGACTGATCTGCACCCCACCCCAGCCTCCTAGGAGGTATCAATCACCTGACGATACAGGGACCCCCACGGTGTGCGTGAGTCCCCAGGCCTGGCCCATGAGGTGCAGCCTCCTGTTCCTTCTGTCAGTCCAGCCCCTCCTCCTGGGACTAGGCCAAGGACAGCCAGGGGAAGGCCCTGAAATGGTGGGGAGGGGTGCTCACAGTTGCCTTTCGGGGAGGTGAGGCTGGGGGATTCATGTCCCCCTGGGCTCAGGAGGCTGAGGCCTGGGGCACACACCCCACCAACCTGGGCTGAGCTGCACCGTGAGTCCCTAGGCCAGGGTCTTTGGGTGAATTTATCAATCTCTTTGAGGACCCATCTGTGAAATGGGGACAGAAATAGCCTTCCTCGTAGGGCCGCTGGGAGGATCCACTGAGATCCTGCACAGGGAGGGCCCGGCACAGCAGGAGCCAGTGGTCCACAGTTGTCAACCAGAACAAGAAATGTACATTGTGGACACAAAGAATCTGGTGAGATGCACAGCTCTGCCTTCTCATCACTTTCAGGGCAGGCTTAGATGCATTGATCGACAGATGAGCCACAGTTTGGGCTCCAACTAGTGTCTGTGACTGCAGCAGGCTCGTTAATTGAAATTTATAAAGAGTGTCTGCATCCTGGCAGGGGAAGGCACCGGTGGAGGGAGCTGCGTAAGTGCAGGATTCTGGGGGAACCTGGGGACCACGCGGGGACCCTTCCCAAGCCTGCCTGGCGGAAGCCCCGAGGAGTCCCTCCTAACTCGGGCTCAGTGGGGCAGGCGGCCGCTGAGAAGATGAGAGCAGTTTCCTGGTGAGAGGTGGGTTCCCACCCCTCCGTGACTTGACACGGATTCCTGGGCTATCACAGAGCGAGCTCCTGGCGGCACCGCACCTCCCAGACGTGGAGCCAGCTTGCCACCCATGTGCCCACCTTCCATGGTCAGGGACCTCAGCAGCCACCCTGAAGCGGAGGAAAGGGGCAGGGGACAGCTGGAGTGGGCGGGCCTCTTCAGCCGTTCCTAGGTGCCGACCACGGTGCAAATACTTTTTTAAATTATTTCTTCAAAATCCCCCTAAAGCAGAAGTTCTTAGCATCATTTCACTATGGCAAGATCTAAAGGGGGAAGGAAGGAAGGAAGGTGCATTCATGGACCTGGAGCTGGCTTGGGCTCCAATCCGAACACTTCCTCCCGGTGTGTCCATGTGTGGGTGTGTCTGTGTGTCTCTGTGTGTGTGTGTGCAATTGTGTGCATGTAACCATGTGTGAGTGTATGTGTCTGTGAGTTTTTGCATGTCTATACATGCACATGTTTGAGTGTATGCACCTGGTGCGTGTGTGTGTGTGTGTGTGTGTGTGTGTGTGTGTGTGTGTCTTTAATCCAAGAGTGGCCGGCCCCGCACACCTGCGCTCCGCATGGCCTGGCAGAGGCGTCTGTTCTTGGAGGAGGCCGTGTGAGTCCCTCAGCAGCCCCTCCCCCGCAGCCCAGCAGCTGGCCACCATCTCGGCACACATTTCCCTGTCACATCTGATTTGCAAAATCGTGTCTGTGACGGACCCACAGGAGCATCCAGTTGGGGCTTCTTCAGGTCAAGGAGTATTTTCCCGAGTCCCGCTCTTCAGAGGGGAAGGCAAATGTGAGCAGCCCTCTGTCTCCTCTCCCAGGCCCGTGCTGCCAGCAGCCGAATCTTATCCTGGGCCACAGTGGGTGAGGGCCTGAAGGGCCACCTCCAGGTCCGTCATTATCCCATTTTACAGATGAGGACATCGAGGCCTGCAGGAGTTGTGCTGTTTTCCCAAGGTGCACAGCTGCCAAGGCTGGGGCTAATATTGGAAGTGGCCTCTCCGGCCCCTCTCCAAGGCCTTGGTTGTCACCATCACTATCCGTAGCCTCCCCACAGGTGCCTGGTCTGGGCTGTTCCCTCTGGCCTGACTCCAGGACCTCCTCCTCCAGGAAGCCTGCCTGGGCTGTCTTGGTTGGTTTCCAGAGCGTCTGGGGAAGAGACTGCCGAGCTGGGTGGCTTTGATCCCATGAAGTCATCATCTTAGTCGAGGCACTTTGATGCAGGAGTGGAAACCCATGGGGGGGGATGCCAGCAGAGGGAATCCCCTGTGAGCCCAGCCCTCGGCACAGGATCCAGCCAGCCAGGCCCAAGGGCCAAGCCACATACCCTTTCACTGAGGGCTGGGTTGGTGTCACCACTCCTTCTAGGTCTCCTTCTTGTCACACCGGTGGTGAGGATGCCATGGCCTCCAGACCAAAGTCTACTAGGCCTCCCGGGGCCACCCCCACCCAGCTGCTACGGTCCCATCTCTGAGCACTGACTCCCAGAGGGGAGGGACTGCAGGGAGGACAAGCAGCCTTCTTGCCCTGGGGCTCCCTCTTGTGGTGGGGCCCAGGGAAGGGGCCTCACAGGCAGACAACAGGAAGGCAGGGGACGCTCCCAGAGGACAGGGATCAAGCCTGCTCTTCTCATCAGTCCCTGGCATGTAGCACACACTCAACAAATATCCAATGAATAGAACGCATGTTACAAAGTGTCCTGATCCCCAAACAGGTCACAGAGGTCTGGGAACTCCACGCTGAACATGGCAGGTGTCGCTCCTGTGGGGTCCCTCGGAGCCTTCAACGGGCCACTGTGCACTGTGTTCCGAGAAGGGAGTGGCACGCAGCTTCCCCAGGCACGCTTGTGGCAGAAGTGCACGCACACATGTCTACAGCTGGGGTAGCTCAGAACTCCACTTAGGCGATGCTGTTTCAGGCGCCGCAGCAGTGGCGGCTGACAGCGCGGTCTCTGGAGTCAGACAAACGGGCGCCACCGCCTGTTAACTGTGTGACCCTGGGCAAGTCCCTTCACCTCGCAGAGTCTGAGTCACCCCTTACGTTTCCATGGGATCCTCAGGGCCACCCTTGCCTCCATTCAGGTGCCACCATCACCCTCCTGGACCACAGAGCAGTGGCTTCCTCCCGGGCCTCCCTGGCTCCGATCTGTCTCCTGCCCCGGGATAGGAGCTCTGGCTGGGGAGGACTTGAGTCTGACTTGTTCTGCTCTCACCGTGTCCCCAGCGCCCAGAGCAGGCCTGGCACAAAATTACGTTTGTTGAATGAATGCATGCATGCATGAATGAATAGGTGGGTGGGTGTTCCCGTGGGATACTCTCAGGCCACTTGGCCACCCCCTTGCTATCCCTCTCCCACACCTCAGTCTGGCTTGAACCTGAAGGAGCCCCAAGTCCCACTCAGCAAATTAATTCAATTTGAATAATTACATTGTGGTGGGAGTTGCCAGACCATGAAAGCTGAATGGGAAAACTATTTCTCACACACTCACAGAGAGAAGCTCTGGTTTCCACCTCTAGAATGCTTTCCAGACTCCAAGCCTCAGCCCCCGCGTGCATGGCTCCCGCCTGCACGGCCCGCACCCCGCACAGGCCTCGAACATGTACCCCACGCACACATGAGGAGAGCAAGGCTCAGGTGCCCAGTGACTCTGCCAGGGCATGCAGCTAAGGCATGGGACACCAAGGGCACCATTCTGGAGCTGTACAGGTCGGTGTTGAGCTCCCAGCTCTGCCTCCTCCCCATCTGTGTGACACCAGGCCAGTCACTTCACTCTCTGAGCTTTAGTTTCCTCATCTGTCAAACGCGCTAGTAATCCCTCCTCTACAGGGTTGTGAGAAATAGATGAGGTAGTAGATGGGAGGGAGATTTCTGAGGAGAGCTGGTTTGGTGGCTGTGCATGTGCAGAGTGGGACAGGAAAACCTTCCTAGGAAAAAGCCATCTAGAAGACGGCACCCTCGGCTGAGGATGAGGCACTAGGGCCCAGCACAGTGGACGGCACGTGCAGGTGCTCGATGAGCTTTTCTCTTTGCTTTCTTTTTTTTTTTATACAGGATCTCACTCTGTGACCCAGGCTGGAGTGCAGTGGCGTGATCTCGGCTCACTGCAACCTCCACCTCCCAGGTTCAAGCGATTCTTCTGGCTCAGCCTCCTGAATAGCTGGGATTACAGGCACACGCCACCATACCCAGCCTTAAAAAACATTTGTGGGACAAATGACTGCCTTCTGCTGGTGCAACTGAGCAGCCCAGAACGCAGACAGAGCCACAGAGGACAGGGCTGGGCCAAGGGTGCCCTTGGGCAGACAACAGGAAGGCAAGGGATGCAGCTGGAGCCATGAGCGAGAGGCCAAGCATGGCCTAGACCCATTCTCCAGCTTCAGGAGCTCTGCCTGGGCACACAAGCCTGGGTATGTGTTGGCCACCACGAACCCGTCAGTCAAAGTGGCTGCACTTCGGTCAGAATGAGCACCTGGGTACCTGTCGGCCACCAGGAACACCCCTCAGTTAAGGCGGCTGCACTTCAGTCAGAATGAGCACCGCCTCCGCCAAGATGGCTGCCTTGAGTCAAGATGGCTGCCAAGTTGGCCTCATAGAACAGGGCCCACTGGGTAGTGAAAGCCCAACTACCACTGGCTTCAAAACAGAACAAACGAATTGTTAAACGGTGTCAAGACTGCGAATGGGGGGACTCAAAACCCAAGGCAGCCCAAACTCTCCAAAGAATAAGAGAAAACCAGTCAGCCCAGCCCTGTGCCTCTTGAGAATGCTGGGTAATTTCATTTTCCTCTTTGTCTTTTTGTTTTCCTTTAGCAGAACCACCAAGAAGCAGCCACAAAAATCAGTTAAGACTTCCAGAGTGCTTCCTTCTCCAGAAATCTTTTATAAAAGGTGAAAGATTTACAAAACCTGAAGAGCAAACCAAGCAGGATAATTGTTTTTGGAATGACCCCAATATTTTCACCCCGGCGACCCCGGCTGGGCATCTTGCCCCATATTTATGATTCCTGGTCTGCTGTGTGCCGCTGGGTGACCTTTCTGAGCCCCCTCTGCAAGCCCCCAGTCCCTTATCGGGCCTGTAACTCACCCTGACGTTATCTCTCGGGAGGGTTTTATGCACTTTAATTTAACTCCCTCATCATTATTTCCCGGACTTCAAGGTTTTCTCTTTGGAGCTGCCCTTCCTGGGACAAGCATAATCTGTTTGCCATCAAGCCCAATAAATATGTTTGTGCAGGAGATGGGAACCCTTTGGGGAGAGCAGCTCAGGCCTGGGAAGCAGCCTCAGGCTCTCACTCCCTTCTCGGCTTCCAGGCTGGTCTCTGTCCTTGAGCCTCTGTGGAATGGGAGTCGCAGCCTTAGATCTCAGGCCACGTGGCCAGCTCTAGCAAATGCAAATCCAGCACGCCCAGTTAAATTTGAATTTCAGATAAACAGTGAATTGTTTTAGTATAATAAGTATGTCCCATGCAGTGTATGCGAAAACAATTATTCATTGTTTATCTGAAATTCAAATTTAATTGGGTGTCTCGTATTTTCAGTGGTATCAGCTCCTAGTGGGCTGCTGCACTCACGACTCCAAACGCACATTCATATATTGTGGGTGTATTTGTTCCCGAGGGCTGCCGTAACAAAGTCCCACAGACGTGGTGGTGGGGGGCGGGTAAACAAAAGAAACTGATGGTTTCACAATTCTGGAGGCTGGAAGTCCGAGGTGGAGGTGCCAGCAGGGGTGGTTTCTCCCGAGGCCTCTCTGCCTGGCATGCGGATGGCCAGCTTCTCCCTGTGTCCTCATGTCTCCCCTCTGGGTATCTGCGTCCTAATTTCTTCCTCTTATAAGGACACCAGTCAGATTGGATTAGCGCCCACCCTAATGCTGTCACTTTCACTTAATTACCTCTTTAAAGGCCTTGTCTTTGCTGGGCATGGCAGCTCACGCTTGTAATACCAGAAATTTGGGAGGCCAAGGTGGGAGGATCGCTTGAGCCCACGAGTTCAAGACCAGCCTGGACAACATAGGGAGACCCCGTCTCTATGAAAAATTTTTTTAAAAAAAATTAGCTGGATGTAATGGCACATACCTGTAGTCCCAGCCACCTGGGAGACTGAGGTGGGAGGATCACCTGAGCCCAGGGAGGCTGAGGCTGCAGTGAGCCGTGATGGTGCCACTGCACTCCAGCCCAGGCGACAGAGTGAGATCTTGTCTCAAAAAATATAAATAAATAAATAAATAAATAAAGGCCCTGTCTCTCATTACAGTCACATGCTAAGGCACTGGGGGTTAGGACTTCAACAGATGAACCTGTGGGGGAGACAGAATTCCACCCATCACAGGGGGTATGTAACCATCGCCCACCAGAAGGGGTCTGGGCAACTTGTGAGGACAAGAGCTTTGCCTGTCTGGCCACCATTGGGTCCTCAGTGCCAGCCCCAGGGCTTGGCTCAGAGCAGGCCCACAGTGAATCATCCACAACAGGGTCCCCATCGGATGCCGCCCACACTATGCCCTGACCTTCCCACTGTGTATAGCAATCCCGAGGGGACCCTTGACAACTCCGCAAGGTGCGTATGCAGAGGAGGAATGGAGCACAGAGAGGCACAGGAGCAACCCTGGGTCACACAGCAAATCAGAGCCAACCTTTACAAGCAGGTCTCAGAGGCTCCAGAACCAGGACGGACCCCCCTCGGTCCACCCCCGCCAACCACCCCTAACCGTTTGTTCCTTAACTCCCTTAGGGTCCCCGTAAGCCACAGTGCAGCATAGCGGGGGCCCAATTGCAAGTTGAGAGGGGACGATTTGGGGTCACATCCTCGGACAGGCCATGGAAGGAGTCTCCTATGGGAAAGGGCCTGGGTCCACCTGCCCCAGCAGGGCCCTGTCACTCGGAGGGTTTTCTGGATGAGGCGGTCACAGTTGAAGACTCCGGAGCGAGATAGGTGTGAACTGAAGTCTCCGCCCAGTGACTTCATGGCTGTGTGATCTCAGCACTTCCCGTGGGCACTCCTGGCCTCAGTTTTCTCTCCTGCAAGGATGAGATTTAATCAAATTAACCACAATGTTTGCCCCTCTGTGTTTCCTAACAAGTCCCAGCCCTGCCCCATGCACAGGGAGTTTGCATTTCTCCATCAAGGGTGCTATTGGAATTTGGGATGAGACAGTTCTTCATGTCTGGTGACTGTTCCGTGCCTTGAAAGACGTCTGGCCTTCCTAGCCGGTGCCTGTGGTTATAAAACCGATCTCCCCAACCTGTCAATCTCTCCCCAGGCGACAACCACAAATGTCCCCCCCACCCATTACCAAATGACCCTGGTTGAGACCAGCAGCCCCCACTGCTCTGGGGAGAGGATGCCTTAGCAGGAGCTGAGGCAGGTCGTGGAGCACACTCCAGAGACCAAGGGTGTAGAACAAGGAGACCCTGCGGGTCTTTAATAAGGGGGCTCTGCCTCTAGACCGGGGCAGGGCGGAGAGGACAACAGCACCCTAGACAGGCTTGCGGGAGCCCCCAGTTGCGTGGCTCACAGGCAGAGGACCTCATGGCTCTCTCTTCTCCGTGCCGTGGTGCCCCTCAGCCTGGTGATTCCCGTGTGCCCAAGAGTGACACTGAAGCCTGAGAGGCTGCCGGGCATGACAGAGCCTCAGAGTTGGGAGCAAAGGTCGATGGGGCCCCAACCTGAAGACACACAGACGAGGTGCCCATGGGGCAGCTGTGTCAGTCGTGAGTTTTGCTTTCTGTATTTTATGATGCTTTGACATTTTAGAAGCCTTGTTAATCCTGAAGGAACTGCCCCTTCCGGGGCTAACTAATTCTTAGAGCATGACTTTCACATCAAACCCATCACCACAAAGTCCACATCCCCAGCCTCCTTTACCCAATTCTCATAGCTAAGCCCATAATTCCCCTGCCCAAAGTCACTCCAGGTACTCTCATCTCAGTGCCCAGGTGCCAGGGGCAGGTACCAGACAGCCAGACACCACTTCTACAGCCCGGAGCCCGCCAAATTATTCAAACTAGCCGATCATCCATCCAATCCCACACGGACTCGAACTGGCCCACTCTGCCTTATCCATTTTTTCTTCCCTTGGAAACCGTGATGAAGGCTCTGGGCCATGTTCCCTCCAAGCTCCAGCTGCCTCCTCCCTGACCCTGGAGCTTCTCCATGGGGCCCTGCAGGGCATGGTGTACCCCCTTCTCCAGGGAACTGTGAGTAGTAAACACTCTTTCTTTTTTTATTTTTATTTTATTATTATTATTTTAATATAGAAACGGGGGGTCTCTCTATTTTACTCAGAATGGTCTCGAACTCCTGAGCCCAGGTCATTCCCCTACCTCAGCCTGCAAAAGTGCTGGGACTACAGGCATGAGCCACCAGGCCCAGCCAATAAACACACTTTCAATGGCATTGACTTCTTCATGTCTATCACCTTACCAGACCTGATTAAAACACATCCCAGTACATTTTACAACAACCACCCTCTTCTCCCAGGGTGCACAGGCACCACATTCGCATCTGGGCAAAGGACACCAGAAATTGACTGACATCCACCACCGCCACCCCCCAGCTGAATGAGCCTGGCAAGAGGCACCACGTTCCATTATCGTGTGGAGCAGCAGCCCTGCACACCGGTGAGGAGGGTCATGAGTAGTGCCCTGTGTGAGGCTGGTGACAGAGACGGACAGAGAGCCAGGACCCAGAGCCCAGGGATCCCTCCCAGCTGCACGGGATGACGTCTGGCCCAGCATGGCCCAGGGCGCCCCTGGCCTCAGCATGGCTTTGCCCCACCTGGGCCACCTGGAGCCCAAGGGCCTGCCAGTGCTGGGGGAACCCTCATCCTCATGTGCTCCCCCCTCCCTCGCCTCCCTTCCTGGGCCAGTGCAATTGAATCTGGCAGAGGTGGGTGGACATGCCCAGATTGCCTGTGGTCTGAGGCCAGCTCTGCCGTTCGTCAGTCCACCAGCCGTGTGCCTGGGGCGGGTCATCCCTTGGGCTTTCTGCTTCCTCCCGTGTAAAATAGGGACAAGTGCCTTCTTTCCTGAGGGGATTAATCACATAAATAAGTAATCAATGATGCTTGGACTCCTCAAAACACAATTGCGGCCAAAGAGGGAGAAGCACCCCCACTTCCTACTCATTCTACCACAGAAATGCATGGATTTCAGGCCATCGGGCAGCCACGTTGTGTTTGGGACATTTCTTCTGCAGAATCTCTTGAAATGATCATTATTGGATTTCTAATGCCACATAAAATGTGCCCAGGATGATGTCACCTGCACTAGAAGGACTCTGCATCCTCATTGGCTCCAGGACCAGGGGGTGCAGCCAGTCAGAGCTCATCTTGGCTGAACACAGGGTCATTTGTTTCCGTGTTTTCTTTCTTTTCAACAACAATTTTAATTGGCAAGTAAACATTGTATATATTGGCGAGGCACAATGGCTCACGCCTGTAATCCCAGCACTTTGGGAAGCCGAAGCAGGTGGATCACCTGAGGCCAAGAGTTCAAGACCAACCTGACCAATATGGTGAAGCCCCATCTCTACCAGAAATACAAAAATTTGCTGGGCGTGTTGATGCATACTTGTAATCCCAGCTACTGGGGAGGCTGAGGCAGGAGAATCGCTTGAACCCGGGAGGGGAGGTTGCAGTGAGCCAAGATCGCACCACTGCACTCCAGCCTGGGCGACAGAGTGAGACTCCATCTCAAAATAATAATAATAATAATAAATAATAAATAACAAAATAAAATTGTATATACTTATGGTGTGCAGTGTAATGTTTTGATATATGTGCACATTGAAGAATGGCTAAATTGAGCTATTTTACATGCATTACCTCACATACTTTCCATTTTTTTGTGGTGAGAACATTTAAAATCTACTCTCAGCAACTTTCAACTATACGCCCTATTGTTATTAACTGTAACCACCATGTTGTACAAGAGATCCATTGAAGTACTCCTCCTGTCTAACTGACATCTCGTGTCCTTTGATCAATATCTCCCCAGCCCTGCCAGCCCACCCCCTGCCCCTGGCTACCACCATTCTGCTCTCTGCTTCCGTGAGTTCATCTTGTTTACACTCCACGTGTAAATGAGATCATGCATTATTTGTCTTTCTGTGCCTGGTTTATTTCACTTAATATCCTCCAGGTTAATCCAAGTTGTTGCAAATGACAGACTTGCCTTCTTTGTTGAGGCTGAATAGTCACGGTGTCTGTACACCACATTGTCTTCATTCATTCGTCTGTCGATGGACAGTTAGGTTGATTCCATATCTCGGCTATTGTGGAAAGTGCTGCAGTGGACATGGCAGTGCAGACATCTCTTTGATGCTCCCGCCTCAGCCTCCCAAGTAGCTGGGACCACAGGTGCGCACCACCATGTCAGGCTAATTTTTGTATTTTTTTAATTTTTCTTAGAGATGAGACCTTGCTATGTTGCCCAGGCTGGTCTTTAACTCCTGGGCTCAAGTGATCCTCCTGCCTCGGCCTCCCAAAGCGCTGGGATTATAGGTGTGAGCCCCACTCCTGGCCTCTTCACTCTACTGATGGTTTCCTTTGCTGGGCGGAAGCTCGTTAGTTTGATGTAGTGCCATTTGTCTATTTTTCGTTTCTGTTGCCTGTGTTTTTGGGGTCATTTCTAAAAATCTTTGCCTAGACCATGATTATATGTTTTCTAAGAGCATTGCTCTCACCTGCTCAAAGCCTTTTTCTGACTACCCCGCCCTCTCCTGGTAAAGCCCCACCTCCTCAAAGCAGCCCACAGCCCTTGCAGGTTCTGCCCTGCCACCCTATCCAACCTGTCTCACCCACTGAACCATTCCTGTTCCCTACACACCCTACCCCGACCGTCCCACCTCCAAGCCTTTGCCTGGTCATGCTCTCAGCTCTGACCTTTTCTGCTTTTTTCTTTCTCTGGGACTGACCCTCCCTGCCACACTCAGCAGCCCCATCAAAGCCCAGCACCTTCCTGCCCTGCTGTTCCCCGCCGGGCTCTGAGCTCAGTTAGGGAAGGGACTGGGTCTGTCCAGTTCAGCCCCTTGCCCAATGCTTGAAATACTGCCCCAGACAGGAAACTTTTTTTTTTTTTTTTTTTTAAGAGAAGGAGTCTTGCTGAGGCTGGAGTGCAGTGGTGCAATCTCAGCTCACTGCAGTCTCCGCCTCCCGGGTTCCAGCAATTCTCCTGCCTCAGCCTCTAGGGTAGCTGGGATTACCGGCATGCGCCACCACGTCCAGTTAATTTTTGTATTTTCAGTAGAGACGGGGTTTCATCATGTTGGCCAGTCTGGTCTCAAACTCCTGACTTCAAGTGATCCACCCGCCTCGGCCTCCCAAAGTGCTGGGATTACAGGCCTGAGCCACTGCGTGCTGGCCAAGAGGGCCCATTTTTTAAAAATGTGTAGCATTTGTCGAATCAGAGTGATAAACACAGAATCACTCGCCCTGATGAGTGCCAGCGATAAAATAAGCAGATTGCATGCTTATGCTTATGACAAAAGGCTCCGGGGGACCTCCCTGACTTCATGCTCCAAAAGAAGCCAGACTCAGGGGAGACAAACTGTTGCACGAGGTGCAAGAACAGCCAGCGCTGCTCCACGCCTCAGAGTGGCCGGCCCATCTGGGGAGTGGCCACTCATGTAAAAAGACACTGAGCTGTTCACTCGGGATCTGTGCAGCTCACACGAGGAAAGTTACATCTCAAGAAGTCGAAAATGGCCGGGCGCGGTGACTCAAGCCTGTAATCCCAGCACTTTGGGAGGCCGAGACAGGCGGATCACGAGGTCAGAGATCGAGACCATCCTGGCTAACACAGTGAAACCCCATCTC
>NW_012122931.1:9917064-9921515 GCF_000951035.1 Colobus angolensis palliatus
TCACTGTGTTAGCCAGGATGGTCTCGATCTCCTGACCTCGTGATCCGCCCGTCTCGGCCTCCCAAAGTGCTGGGATTACAGGCTTGAGCCACTGCGCCTGGGCTTTCATTTTTAGAAATTTATTTATTTTATTGTTAAATTTCAATCTATTTTATTTATTTATTTTGAGATGGGCTAATTTTTGTATTTTTGGTGAAGATATGGTTTTACCATGTTGTCAAGGATGGTCTCCAACTCCTGGGCTCCAGCAATCCACACACCTCAGCCTCTCTGGGATTACAGGTGTGAGCCACTGCACCTGGCCCACGCTACCTCATCTTAATCCTCTCAACAGCCCTATGGGGAGGTAGAGATAATTATTTTTCTCCCATATTACGGATGAGGTGGCCAGTGGCTCATGCCTGTAATCCCAGCACTTTGGGAGGCTGAGGTGGGAGGATCCCTTGAGCCCAGGAGTTCAAGACCAACCTGAGCAACATAGTAAGACCCCATCTCTACCAAAAAGAAATGTTTTTTTAATTAGCCGGGCATGATGGTGCATGCCTCCCAGCTACTTAAGAGGCTAAGGTGGGAGGATTGCTTGAGCCTGGGAGGTTGAGGCAGCAGTGAGCTGAGATCACACCACTGCACTCCAGCCTGGGCAACAGAGAGAGACCCTGTCTCAGATTAATTTAATTAATTTAATTTAATTTAATTATTTTAATTTAATTTAAAAACTTTTTCTAAAGAAATATGTCTGAGTCACACAAACCCATACATGGTATATTAAATTGCATAAACAAACTCACACAGAAATGAAAGTGTACAAAACCTGGTGAAATCGGAATTAGTCTGTGTCTACTTAACAATATTGTACTAATGCCGATTTCCTGGTTTTGATATTGTATTATAGTCACACAAGATACTGCGTGAAGCTGGGTAGAGGGTGTCCAGGAATCTCCAAACTATCTTTGCAAATTCTTGTAAGTCTATAATTACTTTAAAATTATAAAGGTTTTTTAATAAAAAGGGTTTTTGAGAGTTAAAAACTAGAAATGTGTTGAAGGAATCAGAACAAAATCATTATTCACGCAGCATTTATTAAACCCCAGTAAGACTACAAAACACTCTACTGGCCCAGACTGAACTAGGAAAGTTACACAAATACGATTTGTAAACTCAAGACATTCTGTGTGGGAAAGTCATTAATACCTAACAAATTGAACTAACACTAGTGTAAAGGGGCACCCTGAAAATAGGATAAAAACTCATAAACATTGCATTAAGTAGTAATCCAGTGTTTTTGTTTTGTTTTGTTTTGTTTTGAGATGGAGTTTTCCTCTTGTTGCCTAGACTAGAGTGCAATGGCATGATCTCGGCTCATCGCAACCTCTGCTTCCCAGGTTCAAGCGATTCTACTGCCTCAGCCTCCCAAGTAGCTGGGATTACAGGTATGCGCCACCACACCTGGCTAATTTTGTATTTTTAGTAGAGACAGAGTTTCTCCATGTTGGTCAAGCTGGTCTCGAACTCCCGACCTCAGGTGATCCACCCACCTCAGCCTCCCAAAGTGCTGGGATTACAGGCATGAGCCACCTCACCCGCGTTATCCAGTCTTTTAATGCTAATTTTCTCTCCTGACTCCAAGGCTGAGGGATTTTCATTAGCATTATCCAATCATGTGCCTGTGATAGGAAGACTTGTTGACCTGTTTTTTTATTTTTAGTTTTAGACTCTACCAGCTTCCAATATTTCTTTTCTTTTCTTTTTTCTTTCTTTTTTTTTTTTTTTTAAACAGAAATAGGGTCTCAGTCTGTTGCCCAGGCTGGAGTGCAGTGGTGCCATCGTAGCTCACTGCAGCCTCAAACTTCTGGGCTTAAGTGATCCTCCCCACTCAGCCTCCTGAGTAGCTGGAACCATAGGAGCACACCACCACACCTGGCTAGTATTCTATTTTTTTGTAAAGATGAAGTCTTCCTATGTTGCCCAGGCTGGGCTCAAACTCCTGGGCTCAAATGATCTTCCTGCCTCAGCCTCCCAACGTGCTAGGATTATAGGCATGAGCCACCAGGCCCAGTCTCAATATTTCTAAATATTATTAATAACTTGGTTTCTGTACTTGATAATTCAAATTAAATAAAATCAAATGGAAAAAAGGAATATGCTGGATGGGTGTGGTGGCTCATGCCTGTAATCTCTGCACTTTTGGAGGCTAATATGGGTTGATCACCTGAGGTCAGGAGTTCAAGACCAGCCTGGTCAATATGGCAAAACCCATCTCTACTAAAAATACAAAAATTAGCCAAGTGTGGTGGTGTGTGCCTGTAATTCCAGCTACTTGGGAGGCTGAAGTGGGAGAAGTGCTTGAACCCAAGAGGCAGAGGTTGCAGTGAGCCAAGATCATGCCACTGCACTCCAGCCTGAATGACAGAGCGAGACTCCATCTCAAAAAAAAAAAAAAAAAAAGGATATGCCAGAGAAAGTGGCACAGGAGCAAGAAGTCTTAATCAGGTGATGCAGGAAAACAAAGGCAATGACCTTGAGAGGCCATGACTCAGGCAGCAGAGACCTGTTTGCCCATCTCTCCATCCGAGCACCCTGCATTCTCAGTGTGGCACAGAGAAGGCGTACAATAAATATGTGTTGAGTGTATGAATGAACAAATGAATGGGTGAATGAATGAATGAATGAGTGAATGAGTAAGTGAATGAGTGAATGAGTAAGTGAGTGAGTGAATAAGTGAATGAGTGAGTGAATGAATAAGTGAATGAGTGAGTGAATGAATGAGTGAATGAGTGAAAGAGTGAATGAACGAGTGAATGAGTGAGTGAATGAATAAGTGAATGAGTGAGTGAATGAGTGAATGAGTGAGTGAATGAGTGAATTGAATGAGTGAGTGAATGAATGAATGAGTGAATGAATGAGTGAATGAGTGAGTCAGTGAATGAATGAGTGAATGAGTGAGTGAACGAATGAGTGATCGAATGAGTGAATGAGGGATTGAATGAGTGAGTGAGTGAGTGAATGAGTCAATGAGTCAGTGAATGAATGAATGAGTAAATGTCAGTTGGCCTCACTGGCTGAGGAGCTTCCCTGAGTTGGGTCCCAGCCCACAGAGGCCCTGGCTATGTGCCCTGGAACTAGGGACAGCCACTGCCAGGCCCTTCCCAGGTACCCTGGCACCAGGAACCCACGTTTCTGGGTACCTGGCAGTGCTGCCTGAAGCAAGGGCCGACCCCTGGGAGTGGGGGAAGAAAGGGCTTGGCTCAGGGGGCCTGGCCCAGGCAGCCCAGCTGTTCGGGGAGGCTGCAGCCTTGGAAAGACACAGTGCTTCCGTGAGGGTCTCCTGAAACAATAAAAGATTATCAGCTAAATAAAACAAGAAGTGACTGGGGCCACTATGCCCTGTTGGATTGAAATCGTGTGAGCAAAGTGGTTTTCTCTGAAAGATTTATTTTCTGCACTGGCTTCAGGCAGCCAGCCCAGCCGGAGAGCACGGGCGAGAATGGGGCTGGTCTCCGTCCACTGGCAGGGAGGGGATGGGGCTTTATTTAATCTTCCAATGAGCTGGAACAAGAAAGACGGCGTGAATGGACATTAATTCTGAAACAAATTATTAAAGAGAGATCTGGGATTCCGGGAAAGCCATCTACCCCCTGCCTGTCTGCTACCTCCCCTCACCAAGGCCATAAACTCCCTCCTCTTCACTGAAAACCCAACACCAGGCCCACTGGGTCTCCCATTCGGGCTGAGGAGAAAGGCCTAGAACCAACCCAAGCCCAGGGCCAGTAGAGCAGTGGGTCTAGCTGGGCTGCCCACGTCCTCAGCCTGGGCCATCTGCCTCCCTGGGCCTTGGCCCCTGATGACGCCCCTGTGTCTCATGTTTCCTTGTCATCTGCACTTGTGCTTGGGGATGTCCTAGGCAGATGGCTGCCACCTCTCCCACATGGGTCCAACCTCTATCTGCCGCCACCACGGGTACCTTAGCCCACCCCAGACCTCCCAGGCCTCCTTCCTCACACTGCACCCAGCACACGCTAAGACCCCCTCAGCTGTGCTTAGCCCATGCCCCACTGCCAGGCCCTAGACAGAGAGCGGCCAGACCCATTGCCCCGGAGGCCAGCCTGGGAGGGGTAACTGCTGTGAAGAGGGTGCATGGGCACAGGCTGGCACATGGGGAGGAATCAAGTCAGCTGGGTGTTGGGGTGACCCTGACCCAGGCATTGAAGGAGGGGGAGGAGCACACCACTGGCCCAGAACATTCCAAGTAGAGGGAACAGCATTTACAAAGGTCTGGAGTAGTGCGTTTACTGGGGCATCCAGAATCTACAATCATCATCATCAAAACAGTTAAAATTTATTGAGCATTCATTGTGTGCCGTGCCAAGTACTCCATACATGCTATCTCATTTTTTTTTTTTTAATTTATTTTTTTGAGACGGAGTCTCGCTCTGTCGCCCAGGCTGGAGCGC
>NW_012122931.1:9922335-9928309 GCF_000951035.1 Colobus angolensis palliatus
AAAAATTAGCCGGGCATGGTGGTGCACGCCTGTAGCCCCATCTACTCGGGAGGCTGAGGCAGGAGACTCACTTGAACCCAGGAGATGGAGGTTGCAGTGACCTGAGATCACGCCACTGCACTCCAGCTTGGGCAACAAAGCAAGACTGTTTAAAAAAAAAAAAAAAGAAAAGAAAAGAAGAAAGAAAAAACAGATGAGGAGACTGAGGTTCAAAGAGGCCCAGGTGTCCAACATAGAGCTACTATATGGGAGAGCTAGAATTTGAACCCAGGTCTCTCTGATTCCAAAGACAATGCTCCCTGCCCCACCACACTCCGCCTCCTGCTCTGGCCCATGCTTTGGGGGAATCGTAGACTTCACACCCAGCTCAAGTCTCCTGACCAAGACACCAAGGAGCCTGGGACCTTGGCAAATACGCCCTCCTGCCCACCCTAGGCACTCTGGCCCTCCCACCTTACCCAGCCCCTTCCTGTCCCTCTAGTGACAGGGCCTGTATTCCAGGGTGACAGGGGCTTGGAGCCAGAGCTATGCAGGGACTGAGGGACCCTAGGCAGCTAAGCCCTCCTGACAGAGCAGAGCAGCCCAACTATGGCCACGGGGCCACCTGGGAGGGACCCATATTCTTTCACCATCAGAAAACAGCTCAAGGCGCACATGGCATGATGTCTGAGGCGGACAGGCCACTCAGGGCCCCCGAGATCCAGAGCCTGGCATGGATTAGGGCCAAAGGTTCACCAGGCTCCCATCACGCCAAGCTGGAACCCCAAACCTGCTCCTCATCCAAAAAATGGAGGCTTCATCCACTCAGCTGTATAAGCCAGAAACCCGGGAGGGCCCTCAGGCCTCCTGTCCATCACACCCCACACCCAGTCCCTCAGCAAGTACTGTCAGACCCCCATCCACCACCTCCTTCCTGGGCCCGGCGTCTCATCTCCCCTGCACATGGGCAACAGCCCCTCCACACCTCCAAGCTACCCTCGCCCCCACAGCTGGGGGAGCCTTTAGAAACCCAGGTCCATAGATGCACCCTCTCTGCCCCAATCTTGCTTAAAACCCTCCAGTGGCTGTTCCTGCAGGCTTAGAACAAAACCCAAAGTCCTGCCCGGTGTAGCGGCACACACCTGTAGTCCTAGCTACTGGGGAGGCTGATGCAGGAGTTCTGGGCCCAGGAGTTCAAGTCCAGCCTGGGCAACACAGTGAGATCCCATCTCTAAAAACAATAATAATAATAATTATTAAAAGACAAAACCCAAAGTCTTTCCCATGGTCTAGGTACACCTAGGTACACCCATCCTCTGCAGGCCGCACCTGCATCAATCCCCACCAAATACCTGCTTTTGGAGCCCTTTTTGGAGGCTTGCCCTCCTGTTCACTTCTCGAAAAGCCACATCCTAGCCTGGCGCAGTGGCTCATGCCTGTAATCTCAGCACTTTAGGAGGCCAAGGCGGGCAGATCATGAAGTCAGGAGTTCAAGACCAGCCTGGCCAATATGGTGAAACCCCATTTCTACTAAAAATATAAAAAATTAGCCAGGCATGGTGGCACATGCCTGTAGTCCCAGCTGCTCAGGAGGCTGAGGCAGGAGAATCACTTGAACCCGGGAGGCGGAGGTTGCAGTGAGCCGAGATTGCGCCACTGCACTCCAGCCTGGGCAACAGAGCGAGATTCTATCTCAAAAAAAAAACCAAACAAACAGGTCCAGCACACACCTGGGTGGCACCTCATCCATTCAGGCTTGAGGTCCTAGCTCCTGGCACCCCCAGTGGAGACCAGGCCCTGCTATGTGCTTCTATCCTTCTGAAAATCAATCGATGTATAGTTAGTGTCCAGCCCCTGGATGACTGGGCCCATGGAGCAGGACTTGAAATGCTTAGCCAAGGACCTGGCCAACAGTGGGTGCTCAATAAATGATGACTGCTGAATGAAGAAAAGCACCAACCCCCAGCCTTCAGCAACCCTCACACCTCCCAGTGCTCAGCCCTGCAGAGTGTAGGGGCCACCCCCAAGGAGTTCAGATCTGATGGGGGTGGAGATGAAGCAGGCCAGAAACAGAGGAAGTCCCAGAGCAGGCCAGGAGGGAACCCACATCCTCCCCGAACCCCTCCAATATCACTGAAGCAGGAATAGTTGACAGCAAACAGCAACAGGATCACAGACAGGGCAGAAAACCAGGCACGTGGTAAA
Organism: Colobus angolensis palliatus; assembly: GCF_000951035.1. Lineage (NCBI taxonomy): Eukaryota > Metazoa > Chordata > Mammalia > Primates > Cercopithecidae > Colobus > Colobus angolensis. The sequence continues at coordinate 9,924,520 of NW_012122931.1, forward strand.
CCGAAGTCATCATTCTCTAGTTTTCTTTCTTTCTTTCTTTCTTTCTTTCTTTTTTTTTAAGATTATTTATTTATTTATTTATTTATTTATTTATTTATTTATTTATTTTGAGACAGAGTTTCACTCTTGTCACCCAGGCTGGAGTGCAGTGGTGTGATCTCGACTCACTGCAACCTCTGCCTTGCAGGTTCAAGCAATTCTCCTGCCTCAGTCTCCTGAGTAGCTGGAATTACAGTCCTGCGGATGCCTGGCTAACTTTTTTTTGTATTTTTAATAGAGACAGCGCTTCACCATGTTGCCCAGCTGGTCTGAAACTCCTGACGTCAGGTGATTTGCCGGCCTCAACCTCCCAAAGTGCTTGGATTACAGGCGTGAGCCACTGCACCCGGCTCTGTTCCCTCATTTTCTGATGATGAGGAAAGAGTATATTTTTCAAGTCTAGACAACAAAAAGATGCACCCTTGCAAATACTCGAGTTCACCATGGTGCTTTCTTTCATCATCACCTCCTCCCTGTGGCCATTGCGCTCACCTCTCTGCCCAAGCTATTTGGCTCAAGTCAAATTTTGCCTCACTCAGGACTCACAGGTCTCCTCCCTTTGTCTGGGATGGGATGTAGAGTCTCTCTTGATTGCTGCAGTTATTTGAAAACGATGTCTGTATTCCCCAGTCCCTCTCAGGGCTGTCCGTCCCCATGGCCATGTGTCCCCTGCCCCCCATCTCTCTGCTGTCTGGGGCAGAATTCCTCGGCGGTGGGGGCAGCTGGAGACACAAGCAGCCCCAGTGGGTGATGACGGACACACCCCCAAATACTCATTCCTTGTACATCACTTTGGGGGGTGAACAAAGAGGGCTGATGGGGTTGTGTGAGGAGGGTGTCAGTGAGCTCTTCCTGGAGAGCTGGGTTCAAGCGGAATGGGGCTTTCTTAGACAGGCACTGATCATTAACCATAAGACTGTGGCTCACACAGGTTTGGTCGTTTCAGGGTGCCAGACCCTGGGCTGAATGCTTCACATGCCCCACAACCGCCCTAGGAGTTAAGTATCTATCATCATCCCCGTCATGTAGATCAGGAAGCTGAGAGTGAGAGGGTGGGATTTGCCCATGGTTTTGGAACTCAGAGAGAGGAAAATCCTGAGCTCAGAGAGACTCAGTCCTCACAGTAGCTCGCCCCATTTCACAGACAAGGGCACTAAGGCCGGCAGAGGACGGCGGCTCATCTTGGTCGCCCAGGGCACCCCCAGCACTTCCCCTCTCATGGGGAATGGCCTCTGGCATGGGTGCCCCTCGCCTTGCTGCTCCGGTGTTGGCATCGAGGGCTGGAGGGCTCTGAAGAACCCAGTTCACCCAGCACATGGGATCGGGGCACAGCAGGAGCGGAAGGGGCAGGTGCAGGGCAGCCCTGAAGGTGGTGTAGGAACTCAGGACTTGGTCCAGCCTGAGACAGGGAGTCATGCTTGGGTTTCAAGCCGGGGCAACTCATGGTCATGTTTGGATTTGGGAGCTGCCTGGCGGTCCCATGGTGAGTGGATCAGAGGGAAGGAGACCCACGGCTGAGCAGGCAGGAGGAGGCTGCCGCTGGCCAGGGGGAGAGGAAAGGGGTGAGGACAGAGGAGTGAGCAGGGATCCCACAGACGTGACCAGCAGAGCCACTGGGGGGTTCCAGCCTTGGTGATCTGGGGGCTGGCAGGGGCTCCGTGTGGGGCAGCATCTCCCGTCACCAGGGTCTGGCCCCGCAGCTACTGTGCACCTCCTCTCTCACCTCTGGATCCCTCCTGTTCCTTGTCCCCTGGCTGGAGGCAGGAGGCTGTGGGGCCGCCAGCGAAACTGCAGGCCCCCTCCGTTGATCTGTGTCAAGGCAAGGATGGGGATCCCGGGGCCTCCACCACGGCACTCCCTCCTTCCGGCCGGCCCTTGCTGTGCCCGCGCTCGCCCAGACCCAGGCCTCCTGGGTCAAGGAGGGGAACCCCCCTCCCGCGCCCACTGACCGCTGCTCCTGTCACCCCTGCCCCAGGACCGACAGCCCCTCCTGCCCCTTCTGCCGGCCGCCATCGCGGTGACTCAGTCCTCACAGCAGCCCTGAGAGAGGAATTACTCGCCCCATTTCACAGACAAGGGCACTAATGCCTGCAGAGGGGTGGCGGCCCGTCCTGGTCATCCAGGGCACCCCAGCACTGCCCCTCCCATGGGGAATGGCCGCAGGCGTGGGAAGGGCGCTACATACAGTGTCAGTATTACTTCTGGGCCGCTCAGAACTTTCTCGATGGCAGGACAGAGAGAATGCAAAGCAGTTCAAGTCAAAGACCACTTTGGGGCTCTAAAACCAAGGGAAGAACCCTGCGAAAGTGGCTTCCAGCAGCCCTTCCAGCAGGAAAGCCTCTGATTGGCCAGGAGAGGGTCACATGTCTATTTCTGAACCAATAAGAGCATTCAGATCAGCCCTCTGATTGGCAGGCCTGGGTCCCACCCCTTTTATAAACAACTCAGAGAGGGTGAGCCACCCTCCCAGATCACACAGCATGGCTGTCCCTTGCTCTGCTCGTGTGTGTGTGTGTGTGTGTGTGTGTGGTGTGTGGTGTCTGTGTGTGGGTATGTGCGTGGTGTGCGTGTCTGTGTGTGGTGTATGGTATATATGTCCGTGTGTGGTGTGTATGTCATGTATGATGTGTGTGTGGTGTGTGTGTGTGTGGTATATCTGTGTGTGTGTGGTGTGTGTGTCTGTGGTGTGTGTGTGGTGTGTGTATCTGGTATCTGTGTGTGTGGTGTGTGTGTGTGGTGCATGTGAGGTGTGTATGGTGTATGTGTCTGTGTGTGTGGTTGTGTGTGGTGTATGGTGTATGTGTCTGTGTGTCTGGTGTGTGTGTGTGGTGTGCGAGTAATGTGTATCTGTGTGTGGTGTGTCTGTGTGTGGTGTGTACGTGTGGTCTGTGTCTGTGTGATGTGTGTGGTGTGTGTCTCTATGTGGTGTCTGTGTGTATGGTGTGTCTGTCTGTGGGTGTATCTGTGTGTGGGGGTGTCTGTGTGTGGTGCGTGTGTCTGTGTGTGGTGTGTGTGTGAGTGGTGTGTGTGTGTTGTGAGTCTGTGTGTGGTGTGTGTCTGTGTGGTGTGTGTGTCTGTGTGGTGTGTGTGTGTATCTGTGTATGGTGTGTGTGTCTGCTATGTGGTGTGTTGGGGTGTGTGTGTGTGTGTGTGTGGGTGTGTGTCTTGGGGGCAGGAGGCTGGGGGAGAACTGCCCCCTGTGGAAGAAAAGTCCAAATTTCTATTTTTCTGGCATTGAGGCCTGGGCCCCCAAGCTCTGGCTCCTGCAAGGCCACCATCCTGCCCCCTCCTCCTCTGATCACATCGCCGGAAATGAGCCACAAGTCCCGCCTGCTCTCCTGGATGGAACTTCCCTGGCCGGGGTGGGGCCTGGCTCATCTCTGAACCTCCTCTCCCACCCCAACCTCCAGGGCGCCTCTCAGCCCTGGGCAGCGCTTGCTGTGTGGGCCTCTGGTCCCCACCTCCAGGCACAGGCAGCTTGCCCCCTCCAGGCGCTCCCTGGGGGTGGCTGGTTTGGGGGAAGTCGATCCGACCCTCCACCCGCTAAGTCGGCCCAGCCTGGAGTCAGGGACGCCCCCAGAAGCTCCCATGCCTCTTTCCAGCTGCACGACTTGGAGCAGGTTCCACATCCACGATAGCGAGGGGGGCCGGGCGTGGTGGCTCACACCTGTAATCCCAGCACTTTGGGAGGCCAAGGTGGGTGGATCATCTGAGGTCAGGAGTTCGAGACCAGCCTGGCCAACATGGTGAA
>NW_012122931.1:9929139-9935574 GCF_000951035.1 Colobus angolensis palliatus
CCGCCCCAGGTTCGCACCCCGTCCGGTGCCCGCGCGTCGCTCTGGGCCTTGGCCCGTCGGGGTGCGAACCTGGGTGCCCTAAACACACACGGGATCTCCGCGGACCGACGGCGGTGGCGACTGCCACACGGGACCCAGAAGCCCCGCGGGTCCCGGCTCCGCACCACCCTCGGCCTGGGCGACAGAGGCCCAACTGCAGCCTCGCGGCGCCACCTACGGACCGGATTCCATAGCTGGATTCCCTGCCCCGGGACGCCCCGTGAGCCCCGCTGTGTACCCGGCTCCCTCTGGCTCCCGGTTCGTCTCTCCCTTCTCCAGGGGCTCCTATCCCAAGTCACCGCCCTGCAGCAGACAGCCCGGCCCGGCTCAGGCCTCGGACTCGGTCCTCGTGGAAGGGGAAGGAGTGTTTAAGCTGCCTGGGTCCAGGCGGCATAGCCGGAGCCCGGGGAGCTGAGGCCCGTCCCCACGCTGCCATAGGGAGGAACCGTTTCCACGTTTACAGACCGGGAAACTGAGGTTGACTGGTTTTATGTGGAACTGGGGCAGCTGAACCGGGCCTGCAACCTCTTTCCGCCTGTCTCCAGATCTCTGACCCTGCTCATCTCCCAGCACCACCCACTCATGCCGAGAGCCCTGCCCCTCTCCCTCCACCCAGCCCCCAGCTCTCCTCTGAGCCCCTCACCCACATCCTGCCCATCTGTCCTCAGGGACTGCGCCTGCCTGTTTAACTCTGTCCTGCGTTCTTTGAAAAATCACACCCGGGAAAAAGGCCCTTGGAGACCCAGCCTCCAACCCCACCTAAACCCCAGCAACCAAGGCCCTCACTGCCCCACTGTCCTGGCCTGAGCTCTGCGAATTCACCTGGTTGTCTGTCTCAACTGGATCCTTCAGTCACCGCCCACCAACACCTACCGGGCCCAGCCAGGACGTGGCACTTAACGCTTGTGCAGGTGACAACAGTGAGGGCCCTGGAGCTCATACTCGGTGCCAGCCGTGAGAGTCTCTCCTGTGACCCTCAGCAAATCAGCCTTGTTGGGGTGGCAGGACAGTCCTGTGTCCTTAACAACAGGGATGCATTCTGAGAAATGCATCGGTTGCGAACAGCATAGAGTGGACTTAGGCCAGCCGAGATGATGCGGCCCCTACAGGCCCGGCTCTTGCCCCTGGGCTACACTCCGGTACTGCCTATCATTGGACTGAATGCTGTAGGCAACTGTGGCACAGTGGAAGTATTTGTGTATCTACTCATAGAACTGGTACGGGAGAAATACGGTGTTATGATCTTATGGGACCACTGTCGTACATGCAGGCCCTTGGTGACAGAAATGTCCTTCTGTGGCGCATGACTACATTATTGTTCCCGTGGTTCTACAGATGAAGCTGAGGCTCTGCGAGATCAGGCCTGTCCGAGCTCACATGAAGCAGGTGAGTGGTGGAGCTGAGATTCCAGCCCTAACTGGAGTGTAATTACTTCCCAGCTCTGCCCAGGCCTCCTAGCCCAGTCCATTGCCAGCACCTGGATCCCAGGTTGGGCCAGGCATCAGCAATGACCCCGTGATGTCACCCACCCTGGCATGGGGCATGGCTACCCATTCACACATACGTCATGTGAGTCACACTCGCATGGGCCACATGGTGTGAGGTTCCAGCCCACATCTGGCCCTCCGAGTTCCCAAGTGTCAGATGCCTCTAGGCTGACCATCCCATTTTACAGATGGGCAGACTCAGTCCGCCGAGGCAAAGGGCCTCGCTCAGGGTCGCACAGAGCAGCTACGGCCTAGGCTGCTCAATACGACAGGTAAGATGAGAGCCCAGATCCCAGGATCTTGGACCTATCAGAGTTTCCAGGGCTACAACTCTTATCCTGTAGGATGAGTAACAATTCCGCTAGATTTCCCAGTCCGGGGTGAGGGAGGAAGTGGAAGAGGCAGACACTGACACAGAAAATGATAAACCCAGAGACAAGAGCTGAGCTGAAAGGCTTGGCTGGGCCTTGGGGAAGCCCAGAGGAAAGATTAGAGGTGGGAGTAGTCAGTCAGACAAGGGTTCTCAAGGAAGTGATATCAAATGGGCTTTGAAGGATGAGTAGGAGTTTGCCAGCAGAAAAATGCAGGAGGGGCATTTCAAGGGAAAGCATGGGGCTTAGAGGGAGCTCGGCTAGTCCCACCTGTAACTTACTAGTTAAGTGTGGACTTGTGTGCCAGCCAGGCCTGAGTTCAAGTCCCTGCCCTGCTGTGTGACCTCCAGGAGGTGTCTTAACCTTTCTGAGCCTTCTTTTCCTCATCTGTAAAATGAGGCAACAGTGCTCTCCTTGATCATGGACAATTGTGGGGTTAGCATAAGGTGGGACACACAGGAGCCCACCAGGGAAGACTAAAGACCATTGGGAGGGGGTGGGTGAGGATAGGCGCAAAGGACGATGCAGCTGGAGAGGTCACCTGAGGCCAGTCAGGCCTTGAGGGACCCTGAGTGCCAAGCTAAGGAAGCTGGCTTCATTCTGAGGACAATGGAGAGCCATAGAAGGGGTTGGAGCTAAGGAATGACCCACCTGATTTGTGTTTTAGAAGGTGCGCACCCGGCAAGAGTGAGGACCTCCTTCAGAAGGAGGGAGTCTGGGACCTGGAGCCCTGCCTGCCCTGGCCCTGCCCTGGCCCTTTCGTCCCCAGGTCTCCTCTTGCCATCAGCACTGTGAGGATGAGGCCTCACAGAGGCCTGGTTCCACTGCCCCTGGCCCAGGACACCCAGGCCCCAGCACCTGCACCCCCAGAGAAAAACCAGGGTCTCTGCTTTCCACAGAGCTGCCTTTTTCTCCCCACCCCCAACACTCTGAAGCCCCCATTAAAGAGAAAAGACGGGCAGCAGCACCATGATTTCTGTTTCCCTCTAAATTTGCTCTCACAAAACCAATTAAAGCACCTGCCGGGATGGGGCTCTGTCAGCAAATTATTTCCAGGCTCTGTGGCCCGAGAATAAATCTCAGAAGGATGAAGTGGACCCGATGGCAGGGGGCTGGCGACAGGGAACCAGGCAGGCAGGGGCGGGGGTCACTTGGGGTCCTGGCAACTGCAGACAGGGTCTTCACGCTGGTCCCCAGACCCTAAGCCTGGACCCCTTCTGCTCCGCCAAATCATCAGTCTCTAAGGAGTGGCACCCTGTCTGTGATGGAAATGACTTCCAGGCCATGGATGGGGGAGTGGTGGCCTGGATAACTCCACCTCTTTGTCCCCAGCGCCACCTTCTTCACCAACCTTGACTGACTTCTCACCATGCGGTGGGACGCAGGCGTGCCCAGCCTCAGTGCGGGGTCCGAAAGCGCAGATGCCTAACTCTCTGTGCGGCCCTGAGCAAGGCCTTCACTGCTCTGAGCTTTGGTGTTCTTATCTGTAAAATGGGGGTAGAGGGGCCAGGCATGGTGACTCACACTTGTAATCCTAGGACTTTGGGAGGCCGAGGCAGGTGGATCACTTGAGTACAGGAGTTCAAGACCAGCCTGGGCCACATGGCAAAACCCCGTCGCTACTAAAAATATAAAAACTAGCCAGGTGTTGTCCGGGTGTGGTGCTCACACCTGTAATCCCAGCACTTTGGGAGGCCGAGACAGGAGAATCACCTGAGGTCAGGAGTTCGAGACCAGCCTGACCAACATGGTGAAACCTTGTCTCTACTGAAAATACAAAAATTAGCTGGGTGTGGTAGCACACACCTGTAATCCCAGCTACTTGGCAGGCGGGGGCAGGAGAATCACTTGAATCTGGGAGGCAGAGGTTGCAGTGAGCCAAGATCGCACCATTGCACTCCAGCTTGGGAAATGAGAGCGAGACTCCGTCTCAAAAAAAAAAAATTAGCTGGGTGTTGTGGCGTGCACCTGTAAAATCCCAGCTACTTGGGAGGCTGAGGCATGGGAATCGCTTGAACCCAGGAGATGGAGGTTGCAGTGAGCTGAGATCACACCACTGCACTCTAACCTGGACAACAGAGCAAGATTCTGTCTCAAAAATAAATAAATAATAAAATAAAATGGTGGGGAGGAGGTGGAGCTTGCCCGGCCCTCCGAGCTCCAGCTGCCTAGGAAGTCTTATAGAGTCTCCTCATTGGCACCAAGGCTGGACCTCATGGGATGCCCATGAACTCTCTCCTTGGGCAAAGGCTAAGGCCAGGGGTGCATGGCCTACCAATTCGACGCAGCCATCAGTGCCCCCAGCAGCTCCCAGCCTGGCATGCGGTTTGAACAGGCTGAGGGACCCTGGGTAGGGAAGTGAGCAGTGAGGCTAGAGGCTTCCCAGGCAGGGGTCATGGGAGCAGGTCTTAGAAAGATGAGTGGGAGTTCCCCAGATTTGAGGTGTCGTTCTCCCAAAGTAGAAATGATTCTGATCCATGTGGCATCTCTGTGAGAATTATGAAAAGGCACCCTTACTTCCACTTTATTCCCATCTTTAAGAAAATTGTTGGCCAGGAGCGGTGGCTCTTGCCTGTAATCCCAGCACTTTGGGACCCCGAGACAGGTAGATCATGAAGTCGGGAGATGGAGACCATCCTGGTTAATATGGTGAAACCCCATCTCTACTAAAAATACAAAATATTAGCTGGGCATGGTGGTGGGCGCCTGTAGTCCCAGCTACTTGAGAGGCTGAGGCAGGAGAATGGCGTGAACCCAGGAGATGAAGCTTGCAATGAGCCGAGATCGCGCCACTGCACTCCAGCCTGGGCGACAGAGCGAGACAACTTGCATAACTGTGCACTGCAGCTCTAGGGGACTCAAGCCACCAGGCACAAGGAGCTGCTCATCTCATCAGCCTTGAGAGGAACTGAGGCACGATGAGAGGGCCGCCTGCCAGCAGACGGTGGGAGGGCACTGCCCCCGGGGACAACGTCAGATGTGTCCCATCCTCAAACACTGGAGATTCTGAACTTTCAAAGGTATCAAGAGGGCTCCTCCAGTTTGGACCACCACCCTCGAGGGGCGACTGGCACTGACTCTGGGCTGGTGGCACACTTCACCTCCAGGAATCCTCACCCAACCCTGCAACAGGGTGCAGTGGAAGAAACTGTGGCAGGCAGAGATGTCACAGAGACTAGGTACCCATGTGGCACCTCCGCAAGAAGGTACCCATGCCCTGAGTCAGCCAAGCCCAGCAAGTTCAGACCCCTGCTGGGGGACTGGGAGCGGTGGCTGACGCCTGTAATCCCAGCACTTGGGGAGGCTGAGGCGGCCAGAACACTTGAGGTCAGGAGTTTGAGACCAGCCTGGCCAACACGGCGAAACCATGTCTCTACTAAAAACACATAAATGAACTGGACGTGGTGGCAGTCACTTATAATCCCAGCTACTCCCAGGAGGCTGAGGCATGAGAATCACTTGAACCCGGGAGGCGGAGATTGCAGTGAGTCAAGGTCACAGCACTGCACTCTAGCCTGGGTAACAGAGCAAGACTTTGTCTAAAAAAAAAAAAAAAATCCCTGCTTGGCCCCTCCCAGTGTGTGAGCTTTGACTTGGGGCTATCACGGTGCCCACCCCAGAGGTGCCTGGTGAGGTGCAGTCACCGCCAGCCAGCCCTCAGCACCACACCTTGCCCAAGGTGAGGGCTCAGCAGGTGGTGGTTATTGTACCAGCCCCACCCTCCCTAGACTGGCAGGCCCATGAGGGCTCCTGCCTGCATCCCCAGAGCCACATGCCACCCCACCCACCAGCACCCATGCACAGCTGAGACCACAAGGTGGGTATGGTCACCATCCTCATCGTCGCCATCTTCCCCCAGACGACTGAGGCTCAGAGAAGTTAAGCAATGTGCACAGTGTCCTCCCGCATGGGACAGGATCTGTGCCCAGCTGCCTCTGATGCCAGAACGCAGACTCCAGCCGACTCCCCAGGTGCCCAGAAGGAGAAATCTTTGGATGCACATGGAGTCGGGGAGGAGGCAGTCAGGCTTGAGCAGAGGAGCTGAGGGGCTGGGGTACAGGAAGGTCAGCAGAAAGTCAGGAACCTCCCAACCCCCAAAACCGCTGGTGGCAGTGAAGCCAGTGTTGCAAAGTGCCCGAGTCAGCAGCTCCAGTGAACACTCCGCCTGCAGGCTTGTAAATCTGGATCTCCTTGGGGGCTGTGGGGCGAAGTTCCAGCCCTCAGCGATAGTGGCGGTGGCAGCCACAGTAGAGAACGGACCCCCCCCCTCAGCCAGTGCCCAGCCTGACCCTCCACCTGGGAACCCCTGGACTCTGGCCCTCCTAAGCACCTGCGGGGCCCGCTGATGCTGCTGGTGATGGTAATGAAAAAATAACAAAAACAGATCAGTAACTGCAGGCACGAGGGCCTCTTGCCCCATTATCTGGGCCTCTGAATTAGCTGAGGGAACCCTGGCAATAACCCCTGAGACAGGCGTCATGACGATCTCCCTGCCATTTTATTTATTTATTATTTATTTATTTATTTATTTATTTATT
>NW_012122931.1:9935924-9941604 GCF_000951035.1 Colobus angolensis palliatus
AAAAAAAAAAAAAAAAAAATTGCTGGGATTACAGGCGTGAGTCACTGAGCCCAGCCAAGGATCCCATTCTATAGATAAGAAAACTGAGGCTTGTAGGGGGGATGCCACCCGCCCAGTGTTGCCCAGCTAACAAAGGGAGTCACAGTTTGGAGTCAGATGGCTCCCAAGCCCATACTGCTAATGACCGGGTGGGAGGGGTGGTTTCCCAGGGTCTCCCATGAGCATTTTTACTTTAGTAGTTATGCATTTTATTTCATGATGTCAGAAAAAAATACAACTAGCCCTTCAAGCCCAACGTTTCATGGCTGTGATAGATGAACCTTATCTTTTCTTTTTCTTTTTGAAGAAAAAAAAAACCTCCTGAGTAAATAAGTAGAGCAGGTGAAGCTGCCCATGGACCTTGCAAGGCCCACAGTGACTAAATCTCATGCAGTATCCACCTCCCTCCCTGCCTCCACTCGTGCACAGGCGGCTGTGGCCCCAGAGGCAGGGGACTCTGGCAACAGACCCTAGGCCACTCAAGCATCACTGCCCAAGGCCTGTTCTGTCCCAGGCTCCTCTGGGAGCTGGGAGACCCGAGGGAAGCTCACCATCCAGATGTGACTTCTCTCAAGTGAGAGAGGAGAGAGAGGGGCTCAGAGAGGGCAGGCCACATGCCCAAGGTCTCACTGCTAGTAAGGAGAAGCATGGGACTCGAAGGCCTGTCCCTGCACTGTCCTGGGCCTGGGAGAGGTTGGGCTTGCTGAGGACCCTTCCCAGGCCTTCAGTACTCCCGCCCCCAAGAGCCTTCTCATCAGTCCTGCATCGGCCCAGCTTGGGAGGGCAGAAAGAGCCTAGAGGTCGGGATGTTTTAGCAAGTTTTTCAAATAATTTTTCCTTCTAACTATACAGGTGATTCTAAAAATCAGTCCAGGGTGACCCCAATGGCTCATGCCTATAATCCAACCACCTGGGGAGGCTAAGGCAAGGGGATCGCTTGTGGCCAGGAGTTTGAGCCTGAGCAACATAGCAAGACCGTCTCTACAAATAATTTCACAAATTAGCTGGCGTAGTGGCGACTGCCTGCAATCCCAACTACTCAGGAGGCTGAGGTGGGAAGATCACTTGAGCCCAGGAGTTCAAGGCTGCAGTGAGCTATGATCACACCCCTGAACTCCAGTCTGGGCAAAAGAGCAAGACTCTGTCCCTTAAAAATAAACAAACAAACAAATAAATAAATAAATAAATAAATAGCAGTATAGTGAAATGTAGTGATAAAAGCTTGGATTCAGAGCTTTGGGACAGACTGAGTGACTTTGGGGCACATTGTTTCGTTTCTCTGAGCACTGGTGTCCTCCTGTGCAAAGTGAGGATCCCAATACCACCCTCAGAGGGGTGTTTCAAGGATGAAATGAGTTAATATATATGTATCAGTCAGCGTCCAACCAGGAAGACAGTATGCAAACAGGGAAATGCGATACGCACAACCAGAAGAGCCGAGAAGCCAGACAGGATGGGTAGCGGCTCAGGAATTACCATAGCAGGAAGCCACTCTCCCCCGGGCACGAGGAGACAAAAGGAAGAGATGGGGTTTGCAGGACCACCTGGAACACGCTGGGGGCTGGGTGGACCCACCGGAGGGGAGCCCGAGCTGCAGAGGAGATGCAGCCACTGTCCGCCTGCACATGGCGCAGCCAGAGTGGGAGAAATATCTTGGCTTACCCCATCCTCCCACCCCACTGGGGACCCCCAGTGTCTCCCACTGGCCTTTCTGGGAGGCCTGGGAAACTCAGCTGCTGGGCGGGCCTCGCCACACAGGGCAAAGCGGGAGAGCCGGACATGATCTGAGGGCTTTTCCCCAGGCAGAGGTGCGGCACGGCCATGGGGGTGTCCGGCCCAGTGAGCAGTCGCTCGTGGTTCCTATTCTTTTCCTTCGTCCTATTAAAATAAGGCATGCTCACTCTATTAGTTAGGACTGTTTGGGCTGTGCCAAAAACCTACTCAAGCCAGACAAAAGATTTTAACAGGGAACTTAAACAATACAGGGGGGTCTCCTGAAATTCCACGGCGGGCCGTGGCCTGGAGCCAGCATCAGGAAAGGCTCGCTGGTCCCCCAGGGGTCCCCCGCTGTCTCCTGCTTCCATGTGTGGGGGTCTGCTCCCTGTTTGCCCGCACCCCGGCTTCCCAATCCTGGGACACAGCCCAGACGGTTCCCAGATGTGCAGACTCAGTCTGGGATTTCCGCCTCCCGGGGAGACCATTCTGATTGGTCCGGTTTGGGTACCAGAGCTTGTTCTCATCCAGTCAGCTGTGTTTCAGGGGGCGGAGCCACAGGGCTGCGGAAGCCCCAGGTGCCTATGCGTGGATTTGTGAGCTGGGTAGACCGTCCCAAATCTGGCTAGAAATACGGGAAGTATTAAAATGTACATGATTGTTTGAATTGTAACAAAATGTGTGATGCTTTTCAGATTTGTCATTGCATATCTATTTTTCTCACGTTGTCAAGATCATGCTACATATGCAATTTTCACCCCGCTTTTATCAGTCGTTCTATCACAGTTATTTTCTTCTATCAAAACAGCTGTAGGTTTCTTCCCGGGCGCGGTGGCTCACACCTGTCATCCCAGCACTTTGGGAAACCGAGGCGAGCGGATCACTTGAGGTCAGGAGTTCGAGACGAGCCTGGCCAACATGGTGAAACCCCATCTCTACTAAAATACAAAAATTAGCTGGGCACAGTGGTACATGCCTGTAGCAGTCCCAGCTACTCGGGAGGCTGAGGCAGGAGAATCACCTGAACCAGGGAGGCAGAGGTTTCAGTGAGCTGAGATCACACCAGTGCACTCCAGCCTGGGTGACAGAGCAAGACTCTGTCTCAAAAAAATAATAATAATCATAATCATAAAATCATACAAAGACTGGGTTTGATCAAGTGGACCTTTTTTCAGTTGGAAGAAAAGAGGTTTATTTAACAAGTAAAGAAGGCAAAGCAAGTTGTGGTGGCCTGTGGGGATAATGTTTGTCTTCCTAATTTTTATTATAAAAATTTTCAAAACATAGAGAAGTTGGAAGTACAATGAACACCTATATACCCTCCACCTAGAATCAATAGGATTCAGTTTGCCCACTTATTTTGTTTTACCATTTATCTCTTTCTCTTTGTCTCTGTCTCACCATATATCTAATATATAATAATTATATTATTATAATTACATAATTATAATAACCAATATATTTTGTATATTAATATACGGGTTATTATAATAATTAATTATATTATTATTAATTTTAATAATCTATATATTGATATATAAAATATATTGTTATAATTTTAATGATAATATTAATGCAATAATTATTATATAATTATTATTATTTTTCCCTCCCTGACCCATTTGAAAGCAAGTGGCAGATATCAGGACCTTTCACCCCCAAACTTCTTTTCATCTCCTAAAAATAGACAGCCTTCTACATATGCCATTATTATACCTAAGAAAGTTAATCATTCTGTGGTTCCATTAAACATTTCAGAGGGACTAATTCAAATCTCTGGGAGACTAACTGCCATTGATAGGCAATTTCAAGGAATAAATAATATATGTACGAGTACCCAGCATAGTACTGGCTCACAGCAGAAACCCTGTAACCGTCAGTGTCCCTGACCCCAATTCCCTCCTCCCCACCTGGTTTTGAAAAAGCCAGTTAATTTCAACCGGCTTCCCTCTAGGTGAGGCCACGTGAAAGCAACATGGGCACACCACAGGGGCTGCAGATGGGGTCCCCCAATTCTCGAAGGCAGCCACACAAGCAGTCATTGAAGGCGGGAGGAAAATTGCTGGAAACAAAAGGCAGAGTCACAGGGCGCTGAACTTGGCCTCGTCAGCCTCCCAGTAATGGCGCCAGGGCAGGGACTGGTGCCAGCCAACGCTGCTCAGCCACCACACGGCAGCCAGAGCTGAGCTCCTGGCCGGGGTCCCTCCACTTACCAGGGCAAGAGTGGGTTTTTTTTTTTTTTTAATTGTTTTCAAAACAGATTTCATGTGGTCCCAAAATGAGACCATGATTGTAAATTAAAGTGTAATTAGCCTTTACGCTTTTATATTCATTAACTCTTCTCTGTTAATGATGCTAGGCTGCAGCAGAAACCCTGCATTATGAAACCACATCCAGGAAATAAAATAGTGATTTAGATAATGGCCACAATGTATTGCTACTTACACATAATTAAACAAATGCTCCATTTAAACTTGGAAACATGACTGAATGTTGATTAACCCTCGCCCAGCAATTCTGCTCGGGACTGGGGAAGGGGCCGTGCAGAGAGCTGGTCCGGAACGAAGTGTCTGGTCCTGCCACGGCTGCCCACCCTGCTCCCCAGCCACATCCACCAGCCACGCCTGCATAGGGCAGGTGCAGATTTTGTGCCAGGGAGCATGGCCATCGGTGGTAGTGACCACAAGAGTGAGCCTGGACCACTCTAAGAAACCACTGTACTGCAAGAAATAAGCCAAATGGTAAAACAAAAGGAAAAATACTGTCATTTTGATTCCACTTACATGAGGTCCCTAGATCAGTCAAATTCATGTCAAATTCATAGAGGCAGAAAGTAGAATGGAGGCTGCCAGGGGCTGTGGGAGGAGGGATTGGGGAGTGAGCATTTCTCAGGTACGGAGTTTCAGCCTTTTTTTTGGTGAAAAAGTCCTGGAGATGGACGTTGATGATGGCTACACAGCAATGTGAATGTCCCTAAAGCCACTTAACTGCACACTTAGAATGCTGACAATGGCACATTTTATGTGTACCATAAAATTTATGACTCGGGGTTTCATGGAAATTTTTCATATTTTTATTTTATTTATTTATTTATTTTTAGACCATCTCCCTCTGTCACTCAAGCTGGAATGTAGTGGCACAAACTCCGTTCACTGTAATCTCTGCCTCCAGTTTTCAAGTGATTCTCTTGCCTTAGCCTCCCGGGGTAGCTGGGATTACCGGTGTAAGCCACCATGCCCAGCTAATTTTTGTATTTTTAGCTGACACAGGGTTTTTCGCCATGTTGGTCAGACTGGTCTCAAACTCCTGACGTCAGGTGATCTACCCGCCTCAGCCTCTCAAAGTACTGGGATTACAGGTGTGAACCACTGCACTCGGCCTTTTTTGTATTTTTTTAAATGAAAGTATATATACTACTATGTACCCAAAAAAATTAAAATTAAAACAAAAATTTTAATGATAGGCTGGATGTAGTGGCTCATACCTATAATCCCAGCAGTTTGGGAGGCCAAGGTGTGAGGATCACTTGAGGCCAGGAGTTTGAGACCAGCCTGGACCACACAGCAAAAATATTTCTACAAAGTATTTCTACAAAATATTTCTACAAAAATATTTCTACAAAAATAAAAAAAAATAGGCTGGGCGCGGTGGCTCACACCTGTAATCCCAGCACTCTGGGAGGCTAAGGTGGGCAGATCACGAGATCAGGAGATCAAGACCATCCTGGCTAACATGGTGAAACCCTGTTTCTACTAAAAAATAGAAAAAATTAGCCGGATGTGGTGTTGGGTGCCTGTAATACCAGCTACTTGGGAGGCTGAGGTAGGAGAATGGCATGAACCTGGGAGGCGGAGCTTGCAGTGAGTCAAGATCATGCCACTGCATTCCAGCCTGGGCAACAGAGTGAGACTCTGTCTCAAAATAAATA
>NW_012122931.1:9942399-9967820 GCF_000951035.1 Colobus angolensis palliatus
AAAAAAAAAAAAAAAAAAAAGGTGCATGGTTGTATCAGTTATTTATTGCTGTGTAACAAAATGACCCCAAAATCTAGTAGCTTAAAACAACAATAATTCTTTGTTACTTCTCATGATTTCTATGGCTCAGGACTGCAGACAGCAAGGGTAAATTGACTCCGTGCCACAATGTCTGGGGCTCCAGCTGCAAAACTCAAAGGCTAGGGGCTGGCGTCATCTGAAGGCTGCCACTCACATATGCCGGCCTTCCATTAGGGGCCTAGGTGGGGCTGTCTGCCAAAACCCCTCACGCGGGGCCTCTCCTGGTGGCATGGGCTCCTCAACATGATGGCTGGGTTCCACGGACAAGCATCCAGAGAGAGAGAGAGAGAAGAAGGGAGAGAATGCCAGGTGGAAGCCATGTTTCCTGTTATGACCGGCCTCCAAAATTTTGCAGTATCCCTTCGGCCATCAGGTATGAAGGTCTGCCCAGGTTCAAGGGTGGAGGAAGGTCAGTGGCCCACCGTGACAAGAGCATACAGAGAAATACAATCTGCCAGTGTATTGGTCTGTTCTCACGCTGCTATAAAGAACTGCCCGAGACTGGGCAATTTACGAAGGAAAAAGGTTTAATTGACTCACAGTTCCACGTTGCTGGGGAGGCCTCAGGAAACTTGCAATCACGGTAGAAGGCGAAGGAGAACCAGGTCCCTTCTTCACAGGGTGGCAGGATGGAGTGAGTGAAAGCAAGGGAGATGCCAGATGTTTCTAAAACCATCAGCTCTCATGAGACTCACTATCACAAGAACAGCATGGGGGAAACCACCCTCATGGTCCAATTACCTCCACCTAGTCCCCCACTTGACACACGGGGATTATGGGAATTAAAATTCAGACGAGATTTGGGTGAGGAAATAGCCAATTACCAGGTAAGTTGCCCCTGTGGGCAACTGGAGCATTATCCCACTAGGGAGCTCTGCATGACAGCATGGAACACTCACGTCAGGGTTACCACGCCTGAGGGGTCAGGTAGTCAGTGTTGTCCGTCTTTGGTTGAAAGCCACACTGGAGTGTGGGCCTTAAGTCTCTGGCACTTCCAGCCTACAGGACACACAGTCACAGAGCTAGTTCCGGTTGCCAGAGAAAGCTCCCAGGCAAAGAGAGACGAAAGCTGGGACCGTGTGTCAGCATGTAAGACTGGATGGACACCGTGGGACGCTGGCAGTTTTCGTGTGGAAATCAATCACTGGCCAGAGAACAGGGCCACTGCAAATGACTTAGATTAATCCAAATGTACCACCCAGTCTCCCCTTAAGCAGGTGCTAAGTTGGGATTCTGTTGCAAAGGAAGGAGACATGATGAGTATCTCTGCTGCCACATTCATATTTATTGAGCACTCACTATAGGCCAAGGACTGTGCCACATGCTCAGATGTTATGTCAGCTGGGATGGAGTTAAACACGACAGGCTTGGGAAAACCTGTGTTGAAGATGCAGATGCTTCCTCAGCATGGCTCCCTGAATGACCTCATGGAAGACCAGCACATACTTGGGTCTATTTGTTTTTGTTTTTGTTTTGAGATGGAGTCTCACTGTGCTGCCCCAGCTGAAATGCAGTGGCATGATCTCAGCTCACTGCAACCTCCACCTCCCGGGTTCAAGTGATTCTCCTGCCTCAGCCTCCTGGGTAGCTGGAATTACAGGTGCCTGCCACCACACCCGGCTAATTTTTGTATTTTTAGTAGAGATGGGGTTTCACCACGTTGGCCAGGCTAGTCTTGAACTCCTGACTTCAAGTGATGGGCCCACCTCGGCCTCCTACAGTGCTGGGATTACAGGCGTGAGCCACCACGTCCGGCCTGCGTCTATTTCTTACCAGAGCTCAATCTACTCTAATACAAGTGCATAGTATTAGATTGACTCATCCGAAATTGCCATCTTGCCATTTTGTAAGTCAAAAATGGTCAAATGTTAGCAATTTCAGATGATTCAACCTAAAACACAAAACCCATTCTTTCTTCTCCGAGGTAGTATTCACCCTGTGGATGGACCACAGCTGATTTAGCCACTCCCCTTTGATGAACCTCTGTGTCCTCTCCAATTTTTGTCCTTACAATTAATGTGGCAATTCACATTCTTGAATATTTATCATTATGAATTTCTTTTTTTAAATAATAACAAGGCTTTAATGGCTCAATTGTCTTATAATTATACAAACATATAAATCTTGAAAAGGTAACGCCGTGTAGTAAAATCCTTAAAAATAACAGTTTTGCCACCGTGCAAAATTCATTCCGTTTGATTCCCCATGTCCTCGCCAAGCAGCTTTCTGATTAGAGCTGGAAGACACAGCCTGGGCGCGGTGTTGACCCTGGAGTCCCAGCTACTGGGGAGGCTGAGGTGGAAGGATCACTTGAGTCCAGGAGTTTCCAGCCAGTCTGGGCAACATAGCAAGACCCCGTCTCTTTTTTTGAAATTGGAAGGCATAAAGTCTATACATTCTACACTGAATCATGAATATACTACAGAGAGTGTGCAGAATGTAAATCTTGAAATCCCACACTCCAACATCATGTATGTCCATGAGCAAGATTTGCAATTCACTTCATACTGGAGGTAAGCACCTCAGCTGGGGTCCTCTTGCCGCAGTGGTCAGGCCGTCAGAGCTGAGGCCTTTCACTACAACAAGGGAAGTAGTCTTCGGTCCGAAACAGGACGGGGACTTTGTAGCCGGCTTGCTGTGGCCTCGAGGGAGCAGACTTGCTAAAGAGCGAGGGCACGTTCATCGTGTGCAGGAGCTTCTTGAACGCCCTGGAGAAGGCGCCCAGCTCGGCCTCAGCCTTGGTGACCTGCTCCTCCATCCTGGCCACGCGGCCGCCCACCATCCTCACGAAGGCCTCCAGCCGGTGGATCCTGCTGTAGATGTGCCGCATCTCGGCGGCCTTCGCGTGGAAGCGCGGCACGCCCTGGCTGACGACTTGGGACGAGTCGCCGCGAAGCACGTCCGGCATGTCCACGAACTCGTCCACTCTGGTGAGCAGGTCCTCCAGGCTCGCGTCCAGGGCTTCGACCTCGGGCCGCCCCTCGGCCCCGGCCAGCAGGCAGGCAGCGTAGCCCGCAGCGGCGCGGCGAAGCAGCGGCAGGTCGTGGCCCGGCGCACCGTCCTCCGCGTCCTGGTCCTCCCACGGCCCCGAGGCGCTGCTGCGGCTCTGGGAGACAGTGCCACTGTCCCCGCTCCAGGCGGCCCCCTGAGGCTCGGCCTCTTCCGCCAGCCCCGCGGGCGGCGCTCCGCTATCTGAGGAGCTGCCCTCTATAGCCCGCGACCGCCAAATTTCTATGAGTGCGACTGTCAGATCCCACACATGGGGTTGCTGAATCGGTGCTGCATGTTCAATATTTTGGTCCGGGTGTGGTGGCTCACACCTGAAATCGCAACACTTTGGGAGGCCAAGGTGAGAGGATCGCTTTAGCCCAGGAGTTCAAGACCAACCTGGGCAGCATAGGGAGACCCTGCCTCTACCCAAAAAAAGAACAAAAAAAATTAATTAGCCAGGCATGGTAGCGCACACCTATAGTCCCAGCTACTCAGGAGGCTGAGGTGGGAGAATCACTTGAACTCAGGAGGTCAAGGCTGCAGCGAGCTGTGATCAAGGCACTGCACTCCAGCCTGGGTGACAGAGCAAGGCCCTATCTCAAAAAAAAAAAAAAAAAGATTTTTATATATGCTGCTCAAATTACTCTCATTTTCTTTTTTTTTTTTTTTTTTTTTTTTTTTTTTTTTTTTTTTTTGAGACAGAGTTTCGCTCTTGTTGCCAAGGCTGGAATGCAATGGCGCCATCTCGGCTCTCGGAGACCTCCACCTCCCGGGTTCAAGCGATTCTCCTGCATCCGCCTCCTGAGTAGCTGTGATTACAGGCATGCGCCACCACGCCGGCTAACTTTGTATTTTTAGTAAAGACGAGGTTTCCCCATGTTGATCAGTCTGGTCTCATACTCCTGACCTCAGGCAATCCACCCACCTCAGCCTCCCAAAGTGGTGGGATTACAGCCATGAGCCCATGAGCCACTCCGCCCGCCTCTCAAACATTTTCGTAATGATTCTATGTGTATGTGGACTGTGTGTGTGTATTTTTAAAAACACAAATACTGGCCAGGCACGATGGCTCATGCCTGTAATCCCAGCACTTTGGGAGGCCGAGGGGGGCAGATCACAAGGTCAGGAGATTGAGACCATCCTGGCTAACACGGTGAAATCCTGTCTCTACTGAAAATACAAAAAAGATTAGCCTGGTGTGGTGGCAGGTGCCTGCAGTCCCAGCTACTTGGGAGGCTGAGGCAGGAGAACGGTATGAACCCAGGAGGTGGAGCCTGCAGTGAGCCGAGATCGCGCCACTGTGTTCCCGCCTGGGCAACAGAATGAGACTCGGTCTAAAAAAAAAAAAAATTACTGATACAGGGCATACTATGTTCTGGGAACTGCTCTATGTTCTTTACAAATATTTGTTTAACCTTCACAACAACCCTATGAGGTAGGCATTATTGTTATTATCCCCATTTTACAAATGGGGAAACTGAGGCCAAGAGAAGTTAAGTCACTTGTCCAAGATCACACCACTAGTAAGTGGTGGAGCTGGGAGGATTTGAGCCCAGGCATGTTGGCACCATAGTCTGTCTTCATGACCACCATATCCTACTGCTTATGAGGGTGAGGCCTGGGGCCTGGGACACCTGCTCTCTTCTCTTTCAGGAAAAGTAAGAGTATTCGAGGGCCAGGCATGATGACTCATGCCTGTTATCCCAGTACTTTGGGAGACCGAGGCAGGTGAATCACCTGAGGTCAGGAGTTCGAGACCAGCCAACATGGCGAAACCCCATTTCTACTAAAAATACAAAAATTAACCAGGTATGCTGGTGGGTGCCTGTAATCCCAGCTACTTGGGAGGCTGAGGCAAGAGAATCACTTGAACCTGGGAGGTGGAGGTTGCAGTGAGCTGAGATTACGCCACTGCACTCCAGCCTGGAGAACAGAGTAAGACTCTCTCTCAAAAACCAAAAAAAAAAAAAAAAAAAGAATAAAACTTAAAAATAAAAAGGATTCACAGCAGTGGCTGCCATTGTGAGCACAGAGCATGCCTGGGGGTGAGGGCTTAATAAAGGCAGTAAGCAAAGGAATGACTTGCTGGAGCCTTCTCCCTGATTTCCTTTATTCTTACTCAGACTCCTGGCTTCTTTTGTTTATTGGGCCCTGGTATCAGACCCAGCTAAGCATGAGTTCTGGCTTGCCACCAGTAGCCTGTGCCCTTCTCTGAGCCGTTGTTCCTTCATCTGGAAAGTGGAGATAATAACAGGGTTCACATGAGGATGACATGTATGAGAATAAAATAAGTGGAAGCACAATTTCAGTCATTTACTCAAGAATGCCCGAAGCCCTGATTGTGTGCCCTTTACTCTCCTAATCCCATTGTTGGTCATCTTGGCAACTTCCAATCCATTGCCCTTGTAAACGCCACCAACCTCACCACTATGTGAACATCCTTGTGCACTGTTTTTTGTTTTGTTTTGTTTTTTTGCATTCGCCCAATTATTTCTAGGAGTAAATTTCTAGTTATAGAATTGCTGGGTCAAAAGGAGGGGAATTTTTATTTATTTATTTATTTTTATTATTTATTCATTTATTTATTTATTTAGATGGAGTCTTGCTCTATCACCCAGGCTGGAGGGAGGGTAATCTTTTTCTTTTTTTAGATGGAGTTTCACTTTTTTTTGCCCAGGCTGGAGTGCAATGACATGATCTCGATTCACTGCAACCTCCACCTCCCGGGTTCAAGTGATTCTCCTGCCTCAGCCTCCACAGTAGCTGGGATTACAGGCGTGTCCCACCACACCCGGCTAATTTTGTATTTTTAGTAGAGACGGGGTTTCTCCGTGTTGGTCAGGCTGGTCTCGAACTCCCGACCTCAGATGATCCACGTGCCTCGCCCTCCCAATGTGCTGGGATTACAGGTGTGAGCCACCATGTCCAGCCTAAGTGCACATTTTAAAATAACTAAAAGAGTATAATTAGATTGTTTGTAACACAAAGGATAAATGCTTGAGGGGATGTATACCCCATTTACCCTGATGTGATTACTACGCATTGTATGCATCTATCAAAATATCTCATGTACCCTATAAATATTTAATGTATACACTTACAATACACCCACAAAAATTAAAAATAGAAAACAAAAAGGAGCAATTTAAAAAATAAAATGTACTGACTTGATGAAAAATAAAAGACAATTTAAATATTAGCCATGCATGGTGGTATGCACCTATAGTCCCAGAGTTCCAGTTACTTGGGCGGGAGGATTGCTTGAGTCTGGGAGGTTGAGGCTGAGGCTGCAGTGACCTGTGATCACGCCACTGCACTCCAGCTTGAGCAACAGCGGGAGAGCCCATCTCTAAAAAAAAAAAAAAAAGAAAGAAAGAAAGGCCACACGTGCAGCCTCAGGCCTGCTGGCAGGATCTAGGAAGGCAGGGCATGGAGACTTCTCTTTCCTCTCCTGCCATGGATACAAGATGGGGACCTGCTGATGGCCACCATTCTCACTGGCCATTTCCAAACTGGGCTTGTCACATGAAAACTGTTCCCAGGCAGAGTCAAGGAAATCCCTAAATCAGTAATGATCTGGGCTGGGCACGGTGGCTCATGCCTGTAATCCCAGCACTTTGGAAGTCCGAGGCAGGCTGATACTTGAAGTCAGGAGTTAAAGACCAGCACGGCCAGCATGATGAAACCCAGGCTCTAGTAAACACACACAAAAAATTAGCTGGGTGTGATGGTGGGTGCCTGTAGTCCCAGCTACTTCGGAGGCTGGGGCAGGAGAATCCCTTGAACTGAGGAGGCAGAGGTTGCAGTGAGCTGAGATCGAGCCACTGCATTCTAGCCTGGGCGACAGAGCAAGACTCTCTCAAAAAAAAAAAAGAAAAGAAAAAAAAGAATGATCTGGAAGGAGAGCTCGGTCCTGAGAGGCACCCCGCACCTTTCCCTTCTCAGTTCTGTATGGCTGCACTTCCCTCTCCTCTCCAGCCCGCCAGCACACACAGTGTAAGACCCCCACTTAGAGTCCAGCCAGGCCACAGGGACCGTCCCAGGACACTGGGGTGTAAGTGGCAAACTGGGAAGCACAGGGGGGCCCTGTCCAAGGCAAAGAGTCAGGAGAGGCTGCTCTGAGGAGGAGCAGGTAAGGCGGGAGGACAGAGGGGCAGCATGTGGAAGGTCGGGAGGTGAGAGAGGGGCAGTCACATAGAAGAGGCTGGGCCACCTCCCGGCGGCCACAGTGGGGACCATGGAGGATTTAGAGGCACGCCCTGCCGCCTGTGGAGAATGGACCAGAGGGTCTGAACCTGGAGCAGAGTGGACTTGGGACCTAGGTGTCTGCCTATATCTCTTTGTTACACCTGCTGTTCCCACCATGAAGATGAGTCATTTCCTAGTCTGAGCAAGTCCACGCTCCTGCATCGTAAGCATCATCTCTAGCAACCAAAACCCAGGCGAGCTGGTGGAGTGCAGTGTCTCACGCCTGGATAATCCCAGCACTTTGGGAGGCCGAGGCGGGTAGATCATTTGAGGTCAAGAGTTGGAGACCAGCCTGGCCAACATAGCGAAACCCTGTCTCTACTAAAAATACAAAAATTAGCCAGGTAGCAGTAGCATGCGCCTGTAATCCCAGTTACTCTGGATGCTGAGGCAGGAGAATTGCTTGAGCCTGGGAGGCAGAGGTTGCCAGTGAGCCAAGAGTGCTCCACTGCACTCCAATCTGGGTGACAAAGTGAGACTCTGTCTCAAAAAAAACCAAAAACCAGCAAACAAGAAACCCCTGCGCAAGCCCGCAGCCTGAAGTTAGTGCAAAACGAAAGCCTCTCCAGGTCCAGGGTGAGCCTGGGGTCCTTCCTGCACCTGCACAAGCCATGGCTTCTATCCTGGTTCGTTCCGCTGTTGTTACAAAATACCAGAGACTGGGTCATTCCTAAAGAACAGAAATTTATCTTCTCACAGTCCTGAAGCTGGGAAGTCCAAGATCAAGGCGCCAGCAGATTCAGTGTCTGGTGAGGCCTGCTCTCTGCTTCCAAGATGGCGCCTTCTTCACACATCAGAAGGGGTCAAAAAGGACGAATGCTGTGCAGAAAAGAAAGGAGGGCCAGGCAGCCCTCTGAAGCCTCCTTTACAGGGGCATTAATCTCGTCCATAGGGTAGAGCCCTCTTGACTCAATCACTCCCCAAAAAGTTCCACCTCTTAATGCCATCGCCCTGGGGTTGAAGTTCCAACATCTAAACTTTTTATTTATTTATTTATTTTTATTTTTGAGAGGAAGTCTCACTCCAAGACAGGGTTTCGCCAGGTGGGCCAGGCTGGCCTCGAACTCCTGACCTCAGGTGATACACCTGCCTCGGCTTCCCAAAGTGCTGGAATTATAGGCGTGAGCCACAGCGCCTGCCCTACTTTTTATCTTTTTGAGATGGATTGTCGCTCTGTCGCCCAGGCTGGAGTGCAGTGGCATGATCTCAGCTCCGCCTCCCAGGGTCAAACGATTCTCCTGCCTCAGGCTCCCAAGTAGCTGGGATTACAGGCGCCCACCACCATGTCCAGCTAATTTTTTTGTATTTTTAGTAGAGACGCGGTTTCCCTATGTTGGCCAGGCTGGTCTCGAACTCCTGACCTCAGTGATCCACCCACCTCCACCTCCCAAAGTGCTAGGATTACAGGCGTGAGCCACTGCACCCAGCCCCAACATCTAAATTTTACAGGGACACATCTATTGAAACCATGGCACCCTCTGTCTGGCATGCACCTGCCCCACCACAGGGGTCCACCTGTTCCAGCCTCCCCGAGCCACCTGCTGCAGGAAGTCCTCCGCAAGTCACCGGCCAGTAGTGGCCTCACCTGCCCTGCGCTTCTAGCCTGGTCTCTCACTGGGTTTGTCTGAGGCCCTGAACACATTCATCCAGGCATGTCCCAGCTGTTGGGGTTCAGCTAATCTCTACCTCCCTCCTGTGGCCCCAGCCTTTAGCCCAAGGCCCTGCAGAGAATAAGTACAGGCCACAAGTGTGGCAGCAGCAAACCTCCTCTCTGTCTGACTTTTATGTATTCGTCGCGCCCAGCCCAGGGCCTGACACCAAGCAGACATCATCCCGTCCTCCATTCACCTGTCCGTTTGCCAAACACACATTGAGCGCTGCTCTGTTCCAAGCTTGTGCTAATGGCTGGTTGCACCCATGTTGAATAGAATAGACCAACCCCAGCATCTTAGTCAGCTGGGGAGGAGGTACTGGAGGGGCAAAGGCCTGGAAGGCTCCTGACCCAGCCTGCAGAGAGGCGGGAGGGAGATGTGGATGGGGCCAAGCCAACCTGGTGAGGCTGAGAGGCGAGTTTCCCAGAAGGCCTCCCTCTGTGCTTCCTGCATAGGAGGTTTTGAAATTGGAAGGGAAGCAGCGACCGTTGCTCTCTGAAGGTCACAGGAGGCAGCCATGGTGACTGGCAGACCCAGCGGCCTGGGGGCTCCAGCTTGTCCTCGCTGTCCTCCACCCAGCGCTTGGTCTTCTTGACAGCTGGCCTGCTGACCGGCGGTGGTCCCAGGCCCACCCCAGAGGCTCCCCAAAGAACTCACAGAGGCAGCAGCTACACAGAGGTGATATCTCCCAGGGGACCCTCCAGGAGCGTCCCCCACATCCCTTCTGGCAGCCGGACACACCTGGCTTCTCAGATTGCTGGGAGGTATCAGCTCTGACCCCCCCGTGTCCCCTCTGGGCCTTCACCTCCAGCCCCTCCCATAGTCGTGTCAGGCCATCCCCATAATGAATCTGCATCCCATAATACCCGCAGTGGCTTTGCTTCCCTGATTGAACCCTGCGTGAGTCAGTGGTTGCTACTGGTGATGCTTCCAGGGGAAGAGAATCTTAAGGACGGGAATCCAGCATCAGTTCTCCAATCTCAGTGGATTTAGAGGCGTTCAGACCCTGCTGCCAGGGCCAACACTGGGGCTCCATGGCACACAATAGTGGAGTAGTCACATAACCCCTGGATCCCAGGCCCACAGAGGGCTCAGGTGACCAAGTCACTCCTGGCATCAGATGTGTGGGTGGAAATAAAGGGCACAGGGACTGGGGGTTCACTTGGTTGCCTCTAAGTGCACTGGAAAACTAATGAGAAAAAGAGATGAGCTCAGGGCTTTCAATTCCCAGATCAAGGTTTTTGGTCTTTTGTTTTGTTTTTCTTTGTTGTTTTGTGTTTGTTTGTTTGTTTGTTTTGAAAGGGAGTCTTGCTCTGTCACTCAGGCTGGAGTGCAGTGGTGCGATCTCGGCTCACCGCAACCTCCGCCTCCCGGGCTCAAGCAATTCTCCTGTCTCAGCCTCCCGAGTAGCTGGGACTACAGGTACATGCTACCATGCCTGGGCAATTTTTGTATTTTTAGTAGAGATGGGGTTTCACCATGTTGGCCAGGCTGGTCTCGAACTCCTGACCTCAGGTGGTCCACCCACCTCAGCCTCCCAAAGTGCTGGGATTACAGACATAAGCTACTGTGCCCAGCCCCTAGATCAAATTCTGAGTGAAGAGCCAGACATTGCACCTGTGCCTGGAGACCCTTTAGTGCCCCCTCCTGAGGTGGTCCTCCACCTGCCATTGCTTCTAGACCAATAACCAGACTCCAGACCTCACAAGCTTTGGGTGATCAGGTCCCAAGTGGGACCCGTGAGCAGGCATCCTCTGCAGCAGAAGAACTGCAAGATGTGGGCAACTTCTACCAACAGGGGGAAGGGGAAAATCAATGGGAGAGACCCTAGGGGCGTGGCATAGCACGGAGGGCGTATAATGTTTGTTCTGGCCAATTTATGGACATGTAGAGGTGCACTAAGCAGAGAATCTGAGTCACTGAGTTAGCTCAAGCAGCTAGGAGTGGCTCTAATGGTGTGCTTAGTTGGTTCATTGAAACCTGGACCCAAAGGTGGTCTACGATGAGTGAAGCTGAGATGCCAAAACTCCCTTAGTATAGTGTGGAAGAAAGTATTCAAGAGATTAGAGAGATTGGCATGCTGGAGTGGACTTATAATTTAAGACTTGCAGGCTGGGCACAGTGGCTCACGCCTGGAATCCCAGTTCTTAGGGAGGCAGAGATGGGAGGATAGCTTGAGCCCAGGAGTTGGAGGCCTGCCTGGGCAATATAGCGAGACCCTGTTCTCCACAAAAAGGAAAAAAAAAAAAAAAACAAGTGTAAGTCCCCTTAAGACTTAGTCACCGGCCCCCACACTATGTTCTCTGTTTGGGTGGAGGGGCAGGGAGACAGAATCGGTGACCCCAAGAGTAAAGTAAGTGGGCAACCTAATACAATCTTAAATTGTTTTTATTTATTTATTTGTTTATTTAATAGAGACGGGGTCTTGCTGTGTTGCCCAGGCTGGTCTTGAACTCCTGGGCTCAAGTGATCCTCCCACCTCAGCCTCCCAAAGTGCTGGGATTATAGGCATAAGCTACTACATTCGGCCTTACAATCTTGATTTTTATAACCAGAAAAGTTCTAGCTCTGGTAAGTAGAAATCTGTTTTGAAGCAACAAGCTAGAGAATGCTATGAGACCCTCAGCCAATTCCCAGGGGGAGCAGTTGATAGACTCAGAGCCCCTTGAATGAAAGGGGAGGCTGGAGCCCCTTGAGGAAGGACAACCAAGAGTAAATGTTGTAAATCCTAGTTGTCCCCCAAAGCAACCTGAGGCCATTTGCCAGAGTGACTATGCATTGGATAAGGGGAAATAACCAGGTATCTTAGGGATGATTAGATGATGGCTCTGAGCTGACGTTAATTCGAGGAGGCCCAAAAAAGCCACAGTGCTCCAGTCAAAGTGAAGGCTCCTGGAAGTATTCTAGATATTTACTACTGCTTAACAAACCATGGCCATTATGTTAGGCTGTTCTTGCATTGCTATAAAGAAATGCCTGAGATTAGGAAATTTATAAAGAAAAGAGGTTTAAATGGCTTACAGTTCTGCAGGCTATACAGGAAGCATGGCTTCTGATGAGGCCTCAGAAGGCTTTTACTCACAGGTGAGGTGGGAGCTTGCGTGTCACATGATGAAAGCTGAAGCGAGGTGGGGGATGGTGCCACGCACTTACAAAAGACCAGATCTGATGAGAACTCACTATCGCAAGGACGGCACCAAGCCATGAGACGTCCACCCTCATTACCAAAACGCCTTCCACCAGTCCCCACCTTCAGCACTGGGGATTAGAATTCAACATGAGATTAGGGTGGGGACAAAATCCAAGCTCTATCAGCCATTTTCTCTTTTGTTTGTTTGTTTTTTTGTTTGTTTGTTTGAGACTGAGTCTTGGTCTGTCACCCAGGCTGGAATGCAGTGGCGCAATCTCGGCTCACTGCAACCTCCGCCTCCTGGGTTCACACCATTCTCCTGCCTCAGACTCCCAAGTAGCTGGGACTACAGGCGCCCGCCACCATACCTGGCTAATTTTTTGTATTTCCAGTAGAGACAAGGTTTCACTGTGTTAGCTAGGATAGTCCCAACCTCCTGACCTCCTAATCTGCCCACCTTGGCCTCCCAAAGTGCTGGGATTATAGGCATGAGCCACTGTGCCCAGCCAACCATTTTCTTAGGTCTCATTGTCTTGGGGGTCTGGAGTTCAGGAAGGGCTCAGTAGGACATTCTTCTGTTCATGGTAGTGTCAACTTAGATCACTCAGTGGTACTCAGCTGGTGGGGGAGACAGGATGGGCTGCTCTGGAGGGTCCAAGACAGCATCTCTCGCCTATCTGATGCCTTGGCAGGGATGGCCAGAAGACTGGGCTCAGCTGGGACTGTAGACCAGAGTGCTTAGTGTGGTGGTGTCAGGGTAGTCAGACTTCTTACATGGAGACTCAGGGTTCCATGAACAAAGGCTCCATGTATCACCTTGTATGACCTGACCTCAGAAACCATGTAGTGTCACTCCTGTTACACTCTGTTGGTTGAAGTAGTCACAAGCCGACTGAGATTCAAGAAAAGAGGGCATAGATCACACTCCTTTTTTTTCCAGTCTTGCTCTGTCCGCCAAGCTGAAGTACAGTGGCACGATCTCAGCTCACTGCAACCTCCACCTCCTGGGTTCAAGCGATTCTTGTCCCTCAGCCTCCTGAGTAGCTGGGATTACAGGTACTCACCACCATGCCTGG
Organism: Colobus angolensis palliatus; assembly: GCF_000951035.1. Taxonomy (NCBI): domain Eukaryota; kingdom Metazoa; phylum Chordata; class Mammalia; order Primates; family Cercopithecidae; genus Colobus; species Colobus angolensis. The sequence goes on from NW_012122931.1 coordinate 9,955,578, forward strand.
CTAATTTTTGTATTTTTAGTAGAGACAGGGTTTCACCATGTTGGCCAGGCTGATCTCGAACTCTTGACCTGAAGTGATCCACCCACCTCGGCCTCTCAAAGTGCTGGGATTACAGGCGTGAGCCACCATCCAGGCCAAGACCCCACTTCTTGATGTGAGAAATGTCAAAGAGTGTATGGTCCTATTTTAACAATATGGCAGGAGATCCAGTAAATTAGAGAGTTTTATTCAGGTCCAGCTCATGTGAACCCACTGGGCCCATGAACAGGGTTATTTCCCCAGTTCTGGAATGCACAGTTGGGACTATCAGACTCAGCAACTGGCAGTTTCCTGACCTGTGGAGTAAGGTCTGTCATGGTAGGAAAAGCCAGCTGGAAGCCGCCTACCATGATAGTAAACCAGAAGCAAATCACATTCCCTACCTCCCTGAAGGGTGCTGGGTAGGGTAGAGACTGGTGCTATCATCAAGGACTTGAAGGAAGCAGCAGTGGCGATTTCTACCACATCCCTATTTGCTCACCCATTGGGTCTGTACAGAAGACAGATGGATCTTGGAGAGTGGCAGTAGATTATCACAACCTCAATTAGGTGATGATTCCAATTGCAGTTACCATTCCAGATGTGGTTTCTTTGCTAGAGGTAGTCAGCACATCTGGTACCTTTTTGCTGATCAGAAGCTGTTTATTTTCAGTTGGCAGGGCCAGGAATACACCTTCACCATTCCTGCTTCAAGGTTATGTCAATTCTCCAGCCCTCTTTCATAATACAATCACAGTGACCATGATGCCTCTCTTTCACAGAACATCACACTGGTCCACTGAGTCCCCTCTAGGACTCCATTACCCAGAGAGATCAGACGACCACCTGGTGGCAGGTCAGTTACAGTGGACCACTTCGATCATAGAAGCAGCAGCATTTTGTTCTTATTGGCAGAGACCCTTATTCTGAATATGGATTTGCCTTTCTGCCAAACCACCGTGGACTTACAGAATGGCTTCTCTGCCATCACTGTATTCCACACAGCTCTGCTTCTGACCGGAGAACTCATTTTGCAGCAAATTAAGTGTGGCACTGGGCCCATGAAATTCACTGATCTTACCAATCTCACCATATTCCTCATCACCCTGAAGGAGCTAGCTGCATAGAATGGGGTCTGAAGACACATTTTCGGCATCATCTAGGGGTCATACCTTGCAGGGTGGGACAGGATCCTCCAAGATGCAGTATGGGCTCTGATGCAACATCCAGCATGCGGCGCTACTTCTCCCACGGCCAGGACTGAGGATCCAGGTGTCCAAAGACAGGAAGGGAAGCAGCTCTTCCCACTGTGATCCCTGGCCTCCTGCTCACAAAGTATTTCCCATCCCTGCAATGATGAGTTCACAGAGGAGGAATGTTCCCACCAGAGGACACAACAATAGCTCGACTAAACCGGAGCTGAGACGACCATCTGACCACAACGGGTCCTTTATGCCTCTGAAACCACAACAAAACCAGGGGGTGATTAGTCCTCACTGCTGGGGGAAATGGGGTTGCTAAATATCAAGCAGAAGTAAGTGGGCTTATTTGGAATGGAAATTACAACAACCCGATTCAGGCAGGAACACTAAAGGCAGAGACCCTTCAGGAGTGAAGGTTTGGGTCACCCTTCCAAGCAAGAAGCAACAACCTGCTCAGCACCTGATGAGGACAGAGACAACATGGAAGGGGTGGTGCCAAAAGGCCTGACATGAGTCCTGGTCACGTGACCTGTTGCAGAAACAAGAACTGCGGTAATTACTAGTATTTCCTCCTTGAAATTTCCTTCTCTACGAACGTACAGTTGACCCGTGAACAACACAGGGGGTTTGGGGCACCCACCTCCCTCGCAGTCACAGATCTGCATATAATTTCTGGCTCCTTCAAAACTTAACCACTAATAGCTTACTGTTTTGTTTTTGTTTTTGAGACGGAGTCTCGCTCTGTCACCCAGGCTGGAGTGTAGTGGTGAGATCTTAGCTCACTGCAACCTCCACCTCCCGGGTTCGAGCCATTCTCTTGGCTCAGCCTCCTGAGTAGCTAGGACTACAGGGCCCACCACTATGCCCAGCTAATTTTTGTATTTTTAGTAGAGATGGGGTTTCACCATGTTGGCCAGGCTGGCCTCGAACTCCTGGCCTCAGGTGATCCGCCCTCCTCAGCCTCCCAAAGTGCTGGGATTACAGGCGTGAGCCACGGTGCCTGGCCTAACTAATAGCTTACCATTGACTAGAAGTCTTATCGATAATAGGAACTGTTGATTAACACAAATTCTGTATGTTACGTGTGTTCTACACTGTGTTCTTACAATAAAGTAAGCTAGAGGTTGAGCGTGGTGGCTCATGCCTGTAATCCCAGCACTTTGGGAGGCAAGGCAGGAGGATTGCCTGAGGCCAGGAGTTCAAGACCAGCCTGGGCAACATAGTGGGACCCCGTCTCCACAAAAACATTTAAAAATTAGCCAGACATGGTGGCATGCACCTGTGGTCCCAGCTACTTGGGAGGCTGAGGTAGGAGGATCACCTGAGCCTGGGAAGTCGAGGCTGCAGTGAACTGTGATTAGGCCACTGTACTAGGATCTGGGTGACAGAGCAAGACGCTGTCTCAAAAAAACAAAATAAAATAAAACAGTTACCTAGGGAAAAGAAAATGTTATTAAAAGAATCATAAGGAAGAAAAAACACATTTCCTATTCATTCGGTGGAAGTGGATCATCATAAAGTTCTTCGTCCTCATCTTCATGCGGAATAGGCTGCGGAGGAGGAGGAGAGGTTGGTCTTGCTGTCTCAGAGGTGGCAGAGATGGAAGAAAATCCACATATAAGTGATCAGACTCAGATTGTTCACGGGTCCACTGTATTTGCAAGTATAATCAGTTCTTTTTCTCTCTCCCACTCCCTTATTTTATAAGGTCAAATGCATCCATAGCAGTTACTCTTTTTTTTGTTTGCTTGCTTTCCTTTTATGTTTGTTTGTTTATTTTTAAATTTAATGGTACTACTCCTTGCGGAGCGGGGATAACTCGTAGGCAGTGTGCCCAGAGTCAGCTGCTGACAGTTAATGTTGTATCTCCATGTTCACCTAGGATCCCAAGGGGAGTGCAACCTGGCTAGAAGAGGGAGAACCATGGCCAGAGGGAGGAAGGGCCTTTGAAGCCTCTTGCTAGAACACGGGTGCAGGTGCATGGAGGCGGTGGCTCTCCCTCGCCAGCAGCTTCCCTTGGACTACCAGACATTCCCTGCATGGTCAAGGCTGGGTGTGCCTCTCTTCTCATCCACCAATTTCTCATCAGCTTCCTCTGATCCTCCAATTTCTCCTTCCAGTTGTCACTTTGCAGGTACCCCACAATTGTGCCAGGCCTCGCCCTGTAATAAATCCCTGACCTTGAAGCAGGGATTGATCTCTTGGCGACCCTGGATGACACCTGACTGGTGCAAGGGAACCCTCCAGCAAGGGCTTGGAGGTGAGCTTGTGCACAGGTGAGGAGGGAGGAGGGAGCCACCCTAGGAGAGGCTGTGGAGAGGAGGGTCCTGCTCCCCCGGGGCCTGGAAGCCCCTGCCAGTTGCTATCTGCATGAGGGAACCAGCGAGACACAACCCACACTACTAGGGGCTGCCTGGAGCCCACGGTGGACACAGAGCCCTCAGCACCCCGCCCGCCTGCCCTGCGGCTGCCTTACTGTGCAGCCTTGGGCCAGCCTCGGCCATTCTCTGTGTCTGTCTCCCAGTCACACACAAAGGGGGAAGACTTCTTTATAAAAGCTTTTCCGGCCTCTAAACTTGCTGAATCTCTCTCTTTTTTTATTTTAATTTTTGATTCTTGTGGGTACATAGCAGGTGTATATATTTATGGGGTAAATGAGATATTTAATACAGTCATGCAATGCGTAGTAATCACATCAGGGTAAATGGGGTGTCCATCCCCTCAAGCATTTATCCTTTGTGCTACAAACAGTCCAATTATAGTCTTTAGGTATGCTTCTAATGTACAATTAAATTATAATTGACTCAAGTCACCCTGTTGTGCTAGGGTGACTATACTAGTATCAAATACTAGGCCTTATTCATTCATTCTAACTATTTTTTTGACCAATAACCATCCCTACCTCCCTCTGCCTCACCTTTCCACTCCCCTCCTGGCCTCTGGTAGCCATCATCTTACTCTCTATCGCCTTAGGTTCAATTATTTTAATTTTTAGCAGCCACAAATAAATGAGAACATGCAATATTTGTCTTTCTGTGTCTGGCTTATTTTACTTAACATAATGACATCCAGTTCCATCCATGTTGTTGCAAATGACAGGCTCTCACTCTTTTTTTATGGCTGAATAGTACTCCATTGCGTAGGTGCATATTTTCTTTATCTAATCATCTGTTGATGGATGTTTAGATTGATTCCAAATCTTAGCTATTGTAAACATTGCTGCAACAAACACAGGAGCGCAGATATCTCCTCGATATACTGATTTGCTTTCTTTTGGGTATATACCCAGCAGCGGGATTGCTGGATCATACTAAAAATGGATCAAAACTAAAAATAGCCCTTATTTTTAGTTTTCTAAAGAACCTCAAACTGTTCTCCATAGTGGCTGTACTAATTTACAATTCCACCAACAGTGTACAAGCGTTCCCTTTTCTGCACATCTTTGCCAGCATTTGTAATTGCCTGACTTTTTTTTTTTTTTTTTTTTTTAAGATGGAGTTTCACTCGTTTCCCAGGCTGGAGTGCAGTGGCATGATCTCGGCTCACTGCAACCTCCGCCCCTTGGGTTCAAGCAATTCTCCTCCCTCAGCCTCCCAAGTAACTGAGACTACAGGTGCCTGCCACCACACCCAGCTAATTTTTTTGTATTTTTAGTAGAGATGGGGTTTCACTATGTTGGCCATGCTGGTTTTAAACTCCTGACCTCAAGGGATCCGCCCACCTCAGCCTCCCAAAGTGCTGGGATTACAGGCACGAGCGCAGGGCTGGCTCCCGCTGCCTGTGGGGCAGAATCTGTCCCAGGCCTCTCTGCCAGCCGCTGGTGGTTTGCTGGTGATCTTTGCAATCCCAGGCTTCTAGAAGCATCACCCTGACCTCCGCCTTCATCTTCACTTGCTGCTCTCTCTGTGGATGGGTCTCTGTGTCCAAATTTCCTCTCTGTGTAAGGACACCAGTCACCAGTCGTATTGGAACGGGGCTAACTCTAATAACCCCTTTATTCGGAGACAGGACCTTTACAGGTGATTACCACGATAAAGACACTATCTCCAAGTAAAGTCACATTCTGAGGCTCCAGGGATTAGGACTTAAATATATAAATTGGGGTTGGGGAGAGCACCATGACGCAATTCAGCCATAACCAGTGGCTGAGAGCCCGGACTTGCTAACCCAGCTCTGCTCTGAACCCAAATAATTCCTGAATGGTTCTACTGTTCAGTTCACAGGGGGCTGGTCACAACTAACTCCAAAGTCACAAGACCAGGCTGTCTCCTGGAGACGTGCCTGGGTGGAGCGAGCAGGCAGCAGAGGGTCCCTTCCTGAGGGTCTGGTAGGCCAGCAGGGCAGCTGCTGGGAAAGGCAGCCTCCTACTCCATCCAGCTGTCCCCATGCCAGGGACCTGGCACTGTGGGTACCACACGCATTCTCTCATTTGATTTCACAACCACCTGCAATATAGGGATAAACTATTCCCATCTTACAGATGAGGAAACCGAGACTCAGAGGAAGGAATTCCCCTGGCCATGGTGTCACAGCTGATGAGTGACAGAGCCAGAATTCAAAGCCCTGGGCAGGCGTGGTGGCTCATACCTGTAATCCCAGCACTTTGGAAGGCCAAGGTTGGTGGATCACCTGAGGTCAGGAGTTTGAGACCAGCCTGGCCAACATGGTGAAACCCCATCTCTACTAAAAATACAGAAATTACCTGGTGTGGTGGCAGATGCCGGTAATCCCAGCTACTTGGGAGGCTGAGGCAGTAAAATCGCTTGAACCTGGAAGGCGGAGGTTGCAGTGAGCCAAGATCGCACCACTGGACTCCAGCCTGGGTGATGGAGTGAGACTCCGTCTCAAAAAAAAAAGCCTGGCCACCCCCTCCCCAAGCCTGAGATCTTGACCCCTCTCACTGAGCCATAGAAATGTAATATGGGGTCCAGTCTACTGCCTGTAGAGCCTGATTGGTGAGTGAAGCAGCAAGGGAAGAGGAAGTACAGGTCCCATGACTGCAGCCCCAGACACCAGCCCCAGCAGGCCTCCACAGCTGCTACTGGGTAGCAGTCAGGCCAGGACTGGAGCTGCCTCTCTGGCTCCAGGTGGCTGGCTCCTCCCCTCCAAGCCTCAGATCTGCTGCTGTGGAGGGGGGACAATAATTCCCAATGGTTTAGGCTGCTGGCAGCCTCCAACAAGATCCGCCAGGTGCAGATGCAGAAACCCAGGATGGCCATGTGTCCCATAAGGGCAGGGCCTGCACCTGTCTTAACCCCTGCTGGGAGCCTGAGCCTAGCGGAGCCTAACACACTGCAGGCACTCAGTAAAAGCACAACATTGGACTTCTAGCTAACATAAAGATGAATAATTAGGCTGGGTGCAGTGCCTTGCCCCTGTAATCCCAATACTTTGGAAGGCCAAGTGGGAGGATTGCTTCAGCTCAGGAGTTTGAGACCAGCCTAGGCTAGGCAACATGGTGAAACTCTGCCTTTATAGAAAATATAAGAATTAGCCAGGCATGGTGGCACGCACCTGTTGTTCCAACTACTAGGACTGAGGCAGGAGGATTGCTTGAGCCCAGGAAGTTGAGGCTACAGTGAGCCATGATGGTACCAATACACTCCAGCCTGGGCAACAGAGTGAAATCCTGTCTCAAAGAAAAAAACTAGATAATTAGCAAAATCACAACTTTTCAGAGCTGAGGTCACAGGGAAATCAACCAATCTCCAAGGATAGAAGGGACCTGATGGCACAGATGCCAGACACCATACAAACTTAGAAGAAGAATTCAACTGCTATGATTTGAATGTGTCCCCAGAAATTTAATACCCAATGCAACAATGTTGGGAAGTGGAGCCTAATGACAGGACTCTGCCCTCAGGAATAGATGGATTAATGCTATTATCACAGGAGTGGGTTCATCATTGCTGGAGTGGGTTTCTATTTTTTTATTTTTATTTTATTTTATTTTTTTGAGATAGAGCCTTGATCTGTCACCCAGGCTGGAGTACAGCGGCGTGATCTTGCCTCACAGCAATCTCTGCCTCCCAGGATCAAACAATTCTCCTGCCTCAGCCTCCCAAGTAGCTGGGATTACAGGTGTCTACCACCACACCTGGCTAATTTTTGTAGGTTTAGTGGAGATGGGGTTTCACCGTGTTGGCCAGGCTGTTCTTGAACTCTTGACCTCAGGTGATCCACCCACCTTGGCCTCCAAAAGTGTTGGGATTACAGGCATGAGCCGCCATGCCTGGCCTGGAGTGGATTTCTTATAAAAGGATAAGTTTGGCTCCTTCTGCTCTCTCTTGCCCTCTCTGCCCTTCTGCCATGGGATGACATAGCAAGAAGGCCCTTGCCAGATGCTGACCCTTTGATCTTGGATTTCCCAGCCTCCAGAACCATGTGCCAATAAATTTCTGTAATTATAAATTACCCAGTCTATGGCATTCTGTTATAGCAGCAGAAAATGGACTAAAATATCAGCTAAAAATTTCAGCAACTTGCTAAATGTGGAGTGCAAACTACTGTGAAGTAGAGAATCTCTAGGAGCTGCAGACACAAGGAGAATTTTTACCCATTCTCAGGCTCTTCTCTAGGTACATCACCACGTGCTCATAAGAAACTTTGGGGCAGGGCAAGAGGCCCGAGAAAGTCCCCTGCAGTCCCTGCAAGAAAGTATGAAGCTCCTCTCACTGTCTCTATTTCCATTCTCTCCTTTATGGGACAAAAGCCTTAAGCAGTGGGGTCAAGGTGGGAAAGGCCCTTAAGGCACAGATGAAGACCCATTGCAGGTGAGGGAATCAAACAGAAAAATGCTTTTAATTTTAGGGGAAGGGCAGAAATACATCCTGGGCTCAAACTATTAATCTCACCTGCTACTAGGGGAGGAGCAGGAGCTCTGAGACCCAGCTCCTGCCTAAAACTGGAACTGACCCAGAATAATGGAGAATGCCACTCCAGTCTGCCAACATCACTGCCATAAAAACAGGCTTAAAAGCACTAATAACAAGTTACAGTTGTGGGTCTGCTGGGAGGAAAGGCAAGAATGCAGGGATATACGCTCTCTGGGGAGTAAATGCAAAAAGAAGACCTAAAACTGAGGGTAGGCTGGGTGCAGTGGCTCCCTCTTATAATTCCAGCACTTTGGGAGGCTGAGATCAGGAGTTCGAGACCAGCCTAGCCAACATGGTGAAACCCCATCTCCACTAAAAATACAAAAAATTAGCTGGGCGTGGTGGCACGTGCCTGTAATCCCAGCTACTCAGGAGACTGAGGCAGGAGAATCGCTTGAACCCAGGAGGCAGAGGTTGCAGTGAGCCAAGATCGCACCACTGTACTCCAGCCTGGGTGACAGAGCAAGACTCCATCTCAAAAATTAAAAAAAAAAAAAAAAAAAAAAAAACTGAGAGTGGATCGGACATTGGGAAAAAACCTTCTAGCAAGTCAGGCCCCACCCTCAACACTTAGTGATATTAGAGGAATGTCAAGCAGCCTGAGGAAGAAAAATGGGCAAAAGGTTCGAATAGGCTTGGTGTGGTGGCTCATGCCTGCAATCCCAGCACTTTGGGAGGCTGGAGGATCACTTGAGACCAAAAGTTCAAGATCCTGTCTCAAAAAAGAAAAAAAAAGATTTGAATAATACATTTCATCAAAGAAGATACATGTATGGTAAATAAGCACATGAGGAGATGCTCAGCGTGATTAATTAAGCAAGGTGATGCTAGAGAACTGTGAGGCCCTGTGGGCAACAGAGCAACACCAAACCCCAAAGCCAGCTTAACTCCTGGCTAGACTGACTAGCTCCCTACGTGAAAGGCCTGGCAAAAGCAGCAGCATTGACCAGGCACAGGGGCTCACACCTGTTGTTTTTTGGAGGGTTGGTTTGGGTTTTTTGTTTTGTTTGAGACAGTCTTGCTCTGTCACCCAGGCTGGAGTGCAGTGGCACAATCTCAGCTTATTGCAACCTCCATCTCCCAGGTTCAAGTGATTCTTCTGCTTCAGCCACCCAAGTAGCTGGGATTACAGGCGCCCGCCACCACGCCCAGCTAATTTTTGCATTTTCAGTAGAGATGGGGTTTTGCCATGTGATGGCCCCATCTCTATGCCATGCAACCGTGTTTTGGGAGGCTGAGGTAGGAGGACCACTTGAGGCCAGGAGTTCAAGAGCAGCCTGGGAAACATAGCAAGACCCTGTCTCTACAAAATATAAATAAATTAGCTAGGCATGTGGAATATGCCTGCAGGAGGCTGAGGCAGCAGCATTACTTGAGCTCAGGAGTTCAAGGCTGCAGTGTGATTGCCCCACTGCACTTCAGCCTGGGCAACAGAGCAAGACACTGCTTCAAAAAAAAAAAAAAAGATAGAAGAAGTAAGCCCATTTGAAGGTGTAAATACTATTTATCTCAGTCTCTACTATCCTACACAAGATCCCAGCTTTCAACCAAAAAACATGAGACATACAGAGAAGCAAGAAAAGCAACACACTGTCAAGGGATAAAGCAATCAACAGACTCAGACTGAGAGATGACCCCAGATGTTGGAACTTTTAGAGAATTTTAATAATTATGATTAATATGTTAAAGGCAATGGGGGAAAAGGTGAATAGCATGTACCAACAGTTGGGGAATTTCATTAAAGAGATGGAAACTATAGGAAAGAATAAATAAAATGCTAGAAATGAAAGTCACAGTAAAAGAGACTGACTTTGACAGGCTCATCAAAAGACTCAACATAGCTGGGGAAATAATCACTGAACCTGGGCCATGAGCAGTGGCTTATGCCTGTAATCCCAGCACTTTAGGAGGATTGCTGCAGGCCAGGAGTTTGCGACCAGCCTGGGCAACATAGTGAGACCCTGTATCTACACAAAACAATTGTTAAAAATTAGCCAGGTGTGGTAGTGCATGTCTGTAGTCCCAGCTACTTGGGAGGCCGAGGCCATAGGATCGTTGGAGCCCAAGAGTTTCAGACTGCAGTGAGCTATGACTGTGCCCCTGCATTCCGGCTTAGGTGACAGAGTAAGATCCTGTCTCTAAGGAAGAAAAAGAAGAAGAAAATAGGGGGGAAAAAAAAAACAGAAACAGAACAGAGCATCCTATAGCTAGGAGACAATATAAAACAGTCTTAAAAAATACATGTAATTAGGATGCCAGAAGAAGAAAAGGATCAGATGGATGGAAGAAATATTTGAAATTTAAAATGCCAGGCTCATGCCTGTAATCCTAACACTGTAGGAGGCTGAGACGGGAGGGTCACTTGGGGCCAGGACATTGAGACCAGCCTGGTCAACATAGCGAGACCCCATCTCTATATTATTTTAATAAAAGGAAAAAAATTATAAAATGCCATAAATTTTCCAAAATTGGTGAAAGACATCAAACAACAGATCCAAGAAGCTCATGGACATAAATGTAAAACCTAAAACTGTAAAACTTCTAGAAGAAAATACAGAAGAAAACCCTTGTGACCTTGGGTTTCTTTACTACAACACCAAAAGCACAAAGAAAAATACTGGTGGCCAGGTGTGGTGGCTCCTGCCTATAATCCCAGCACCTTGGGAGGCCGAGGTGGGTGGATCACTTGAGGTCAGGAGTTTGAGACCAGCCTGGCCAATATGGTGAAACTTGTCTCTATTAAAAATACAAAAATTAGCCAGGCATGGTGGCGCATGCCTGTAATCTCAGCTGCTCCAGTGGCTGAAGCATGAGAATCGCTTGAACCCAGGAGTAAGAGGCTGCAATGAGCCAAGATCACGCCACTGCACTCCAGCCTGCACAACAGAGTGAGACTCTGTCTCAAAAAAGAAAAAAAAAGAAAATTATCTAGAAAGTAAAAAGAGAACCTGCAGAATAGGGAAGACATTTACAAATCGTATATCTGATATGGAGTACTATCCAGAATATATAAAGAACTCCTATAACTCAGCAACAAAAAGACCAAGCAACCCAATTTAAAAACAGTTAAGGACGGCCAGGCACCGTAGCTCACGCCTGTAATCCCAGCACTTTGGGTAGGCCGAGGGGGGCGGATCACAAGCTCAGGAGATCGAGACCATCCTGGCTAACACGGTGAAACCCCGTCTCTACTAAAAATATTTTAAAAATTAGCCAAGTGTGGTGGTGGGCACCTATAGTCCCAGCTACTCAGGAGGCTGAGGCAGGAGAATGGCGTGAACTTGGGAGGCGGAGCTTGAAGTGAGTAGAGATTGTGCCACTACACTCCAGTCTGAGCGACAGAGAGAGACTATGTCTCAAAAAAAAAAATTAATAAATAAAACAAAAATAGGTAAGGACCAGGCGTGGTGGCTCATGCCTGTAATTCCAACATTTTGGGAGGCCAAGGATGGTGGGTCACCTGAGGTCAGGAGTTCAAGACTAACCTGGCCAACACGGCAAAAATACGAAAATACAAAACTTAGCTGGGCGGGGTGGTGTGTGCCTGTAGTCCCAGCTACTTAGGAGGCTGAGGCAGGAGAATCACCTGAACCCAGGAGGCTGAGGTTGCAGTGAGCTGAGATCATGCCACTGCACTCCAGCCTGAACGACAGAGCAAGACTGGCTCAATAAACTAAAATAAAATAATAAAATAAAATAAAAACATCGCTATGATAATGCAGTGAATACCTGGGAATGTGGCTTTAGCTGGAAATAGGGTCTTTGCAGATGTAATCAAGTTAAGATGAGGTCTTTAGGGTGGGCCATAATCCAGTTTGATTGATGTCTTTATAAGAAGAAGAGAGGCCCATAGGAAGAAGATGGCCATGTGATGAGAGACAGAGACTGAAGTGAGGCAGCTGCAGGCCAAGGAACGCGAAGCGTTGACGGCCGCCACCAGAGGCTAAGAGGCCATGAAAGGCCAGTGTCTCAGAGGGAGCATGGCCCTGTTGACACCCTGATTTTGGACTCGAGTCCCCAGAACTATGAAAGAATAAGCTTCTTTTTTTTTTTTTTGAGATGGAGCCTCGCTGTGTTGCCCAGGCTGGAGTGCAGTGGCAGGATCTCAGCTCACTGCAACCTCCACCTCCCAGGTTCAAGCAATTCTC
>NW_012122931.1:9968530-10045752 GCF_000951035.1 Colobus angolensis palliatus
CAAAAAAAGCTAGCCGGGCGAGGTGGTGGGTGCCTGTAATCCCAGCTACTCGGGAGGCTGAGGCAGGAGAATGGGGTAAACCCAGGAGGCGGAGCTTGCAGTGAGCTGAGATCCGGCCACTGCACTCCAGCCCGGGTGACAGAGCGAGAATCCGTCTCAAAAAAAAAAAAGAAAATGCTCCTTATGGTCGGGCGTGGTGGCTCACACTTGTAATCCCAGCACTTTGGGAGGCCGGGGCAGGCAGATCACTTGAGGTCAGGAGTTCGAGGCCAGCCTGACCCACATGGTGAAACCCCATCTCTACTAAAAATATAAAAATTAACAGGGCATGGTGGCAGGTGTCTATAATCCGAGCTGCTTGGGAGGCTGAAGTAGAATTGCCTGAACCCGGGAGCGGGAGGTTGCAGTGAACCAAGATCAAGCCACTGCTTCTGCCTCACGGTAGCGACCTCCCAGGAGTTGGGGGACTGTTCTCCAGGTGGAAGAGGCAGGTCGAGGGGAGCCCGGGTATTTCAAACCACCCCACTCTGGGGAATTTCCTGGTGACACATGCGAAGCTCATGCGCTCTGATCCTGACAGCCTGGAGGCCTGTCATTCCCAGGACCATTCTCAGGGGACCACCCCACCCCCCCAACAGATGGAAGGACCTGAGTTGCAGCAGACAAGCACACCTGGGGGACCCAGAGATATCTGTGGGAACCAGCCCTCACACACAGGCTTGGCAAAGCCTCTCCTTGAACAGGCCTCTTCCCTCACTGTCTTCATCCCTCCAGCCCCCACCCCGAAGGTCTGCTGGTGCAGCACCCTCTGACAGTCCATTGAGTTCATCCATCTGGAAGGGAGGTTCATGCAGCCTTCTGGAGCTAGGAACATTCTGGAAGGGGGTCCAGGCCAGTAGGAAAATAAAGCATGACATCAAGATTCTGGGCTCTCTTGGCTGGGCACAGTGGCTCATGCCTGTAGCCCCAGCACTTTGAGAGCCTGAGGCAGGCAGATCGCTTGAGCCCAGGAGTTTGAGACCAGCCTGTCCAACATAGTGAGACCCCATCTCAAAACAAAAAAAAACCCAGAAAACAAAAAACTTAGCCAGGTACGGCGGCATGTGCCTTTGGTCCCGGTTACTTGGGAGGCTGAAGCGGAAGGATTGCTTCACTCCAGGAGGTCAAGGCTGCAGTGAGCCATGATCATGCCACGGCACTCCAGCCTGGTCTTGTCTAAAAAAATAAAAAGAAAGAAAGAAAAACAAAGAATCTGGGCTCTCTTGAGCTTGAAGCTTGACGTTCGGGTGCGTGTGTGTGCGTCTTGTGTGCATGTGTTTGAGTGGTTGTGTGTCTGTGCGCACATGTGTGAATGTGTACTGAACTGGAGCATAGGCGCTCTCTGAATTCAACAAGGCCCACTCCAGATGGCTCTCCACCCTGAAACGTTTTCCCCAGGAAATGCATTTAAACACCGCTTCACCTCCTTTCTTTCCCCAGTCACTGTTGGTCACAGTGGCCCCAGCCTCCCATCCTCCGATCAGAAGGTCTTTTTCTGCCTGGTGCTCCCCAGCTCGTGACCAACTTCCAGGTAGAGTAAAGGATTAAATGGAAGGCACAATAAGAAGTGAAACAATTAGAATTTCTGCCTCATTATCATGGTAATCTTATCAGTCGGATAATGAGGTATTAATGGAGATTTAATGTGCATCTCATAACAGAATCCCTTGGAGAAAACACACAGGGAAATTGCTGTAAATCCATTTAATGATGGAGAAGTCCCAAAACACCATATTCCAAAGGATGAAAAATGCAGGATGCAAATGAGAAAGAATCAAGGTCAATAACACCGCGGGGACGGGCCTAACGGCAGATCTGGAGATATATGTAATAAAAATTGCATGTTGCTTTTAAACTTCACCCTCTGTTGTTTTCAAATGTGCATTCCTAGTAATGAAACACAGACGTGCAGCCAGAATGATTTGTATGTTTTAGAAACCATAGTGGGGATGGAAACATGTCTCCAAACCCATCAGGCCCCCCATGGGGAGCCATGGGAAACGGGATGTTTTACCGGGAGGCTTCCAAAGGAAGTGGGGCAGCGGAAGAGTCCCTGTCTGAGTTCAAGGTCATTTGGGAAACACCAGCGGGAGGGAGACAAGTGCATTGACTTCCACTCCTTCATTCAACAAATGTTTGTCAGCCCCTGACCAGTCAATCCAGAAACACAAAGGACGCACACAGATGCAAAGCCCACGGCAAATGCTGCGACGGAGAGCGCGCCTGCGATGCGCCAGCCGCTGCTGAAACGCCTCCCTGGATCATCTCAATTCCATCAGCAACACGGGGAAGCAGAAACGATGAAGACTTTTTAGATGAAAAACTGAAGCTCAGAGAAACTAGGTGCCTCAAGTTGCTCCTTGGCCTGAATATCACCAGTACTCCATTAGGTAGAGCCCTACGAAATGTCCCGTATTCGTTGGCTTGAGATTTACAATAAGGGACATGGTATAGGGTTCAAGCTAATCTTTTATTTCCTGGTTAGGGATCCTTTCGAGACTTGGGAGCCTCTAACAAGAATGACAGAATCGAGGGACAGGAACTCTGCACTGAGCTGAAGATCGAAGAATCCAAGGAGCTGCCAGCTCCATGGCCTCACAGGGGGACAAGGGACAGATCCCTCTGCTCCTCCCACAGCTGCTGAACTCACATGTCCCACACCAGCAGCGGGTGCCGAGCACGTGGAAAGGAAGACCCGAAACATCCCACACACTGAAAGCAATTCATGAATCGGAAAATGCTAAGCAAATGATGGCAGTTTGGCTCTTATAATTTATTGATGATAATGAATAACCTTGGGCCTCCCAGATGTTTCCTGGGATTGAAGGTAAAGTTAGCTCTATTTTTAGGAACCCCGATAAGAGGAGTTTCAAGGCCACCAAGAGTAGGGTGACCAACAGTCCTGGTTTGCCTGGGGCTGTCCGGGACCCTGAGAGTCTAGCCTTCCCTCTTGGGCAAAGTGACCAACCATCTCAGTTTGCTCAGGATTGAGGGATTACCTTGGATGTGGAATTATTCAGGACCCAACCTAGAATGGAGGCACCAGGCTGGTTCGATCCAGCGCTGGGCAAGCGGCCCCTGCCTGCCACGCTCCATGCTGGGTCCCTAAGTCAGCAGCAGCCACAGCCTTTTCTCGTCCTGGGCTGTCTGGGGAACCCTGGGGCCTCTGTCTTCGTGACAGCCAATGTGTGTACGAGGGCCAAGGAGGAAGACACAGAAGGACCACTGATCATCCAACGTGTCCCTTATTCCTCGCGGGAATCCTGGCAGCTAGGAGCTCGTGAGCCCGCTTTACAGATGAGGAAACTGAGTCACAGGCTGCTGAAGGAGCTTGCCCAGCATCACAAGCAGCCAGTGAGCCGCTGAGGGGCTGAAGGGTGACGAGACCCACTTAAGGACAGATGTGACCCCCAGAGAACAAGTCGGTCCCAACCAGGGGAAAGGCGGAACTCGGCGGCATTTCTGGAGTCTTGCAGCTGTGTTCCGCTTAATCACAGACTGCAAATTGAATGCAGCTAAGGCAGTGTTGCCGCTTTGAATTTCCCCCAGGCCCTGTTTAATGAATAAATAGGCGTGATTTGTAATTAGCTTAGCCATCGTGTGAATGCTTCCAGAGCACCTGAAGTGAGTTAAACATGCCCCCTGCAAACTTGTCGACAGTATTCATTCACTCAGCAAACCTCTCTTCCTGGTCCACCGTGCATGCAACCAAATGATCATGTGTTGCTCTGCCATGGACATATTGAGAAAAATTGGGATTTTGTTGGTCTGGAAAGATGGAGACACAGTGTCCTCATCAGTCCTGCCTCCCAGGTGGAAGCTGAACGCTGCAAGCTCAGTTTTTGTTGGCAAACACTAGAAACCCCCAGAACAATCTCCCATCCTCTCCCTGAACCAGCCTTGAAGAGAACCCCACAACCACCAGCAGGAAAGTCTCCTGGTGGCTAACGCCACCCTACAGAGGGGTGCGAGGCTGGGCCCTGGGTCTTCACCAACCTGGGCTGCCTTTCTTTTGTGCAAGCAGCTGCCTGCTTCCCGCGGCTGCAGTTGGAGTCTGCTAACTCCTGCCAAGCTACCGGGCGCCTGTACCATTTATCCTGTTATCGGGACTGCGTATCAGTTTTTCCTAGTTTCCATGCTAACCATGTGGCTGCTGCTGAAATTCCAAATCCTGATATTCCCCTGCTCTGGGCAGGTGGGAGGGCCCGTCGGCACAGGTAGCCTTCTTGATTACCCGCATGTTTTCCAGCAAAGGGGTTTCCATTCATCTTCATCATGGGCTCAATCTGTGCACAGAGAGGAGGCATCCGCCCTGGCGGGGCCTCTCCACCCAGTCACCTGGAGGCTTTCCCTCATCTGTTTCTCTGCCTTCACGGCCGCATTTATATTCCGCCTGCCCTGCTGCTTCCTCCGGGGCCTGCGGGGGATCCTCAGCACCAGGCCTTCTCCCTCTGGGCCCTGTCTGTGAGCCCAGGTGCCAGCCTGTTGCAAGGAGGAGGCGCGGGTCGCCCACCCCTTCTCCTCCTGAATCAGGAGGTGGAGACTGTCGGTCTGTCCTTACCATGACCTTGACACTGGAAAGTGGCCCTGGGCCGTGTGTGGAAAAGCGGGTCTTCCCTGCTCCAGCAACTCAAATTCAATCTGATCTGCTGATGCCGGCTGGGCACCAGGCTTCATGCTGGCACCACAGATGCCCGGGTGTCTGGCACTGCCCTTGAGGGACTCGAGTGCACAGGGGAAGTACACACCAGGATCAGGATAATAAGGATCTGCTATGGGCACCATCCTGTACAGTTTGCAACACTCCTTCTGCTCCCCAATTCACATGAGCCCCCACAACCCTGTGAGGCTCATTTTGTGAAGGGGTGATAGGATCCCTTAGCAGCTAAAAGTACAGATTTGGGCATCCTCTAGACCTGGATTTGGATCCTGGCTCCGCCTTGCATTTTCTGTGTGGCTTTGAATAAACCCCTTCGCATGTCTGAGCCTCGGCTTCCTCATCTGTGAACTGCAGCCCTTACAATGCCCACTACCAGGTGAAGGCTCCGTGAGGTCATGTGGGAAGCGTCAGCCCCCGGCCTGCACACGGAGTCTCACTGTCACCCAGGCTGGAGTGTGGTGGTGCAATCTCAGCTCACTGCAACCTCCACCCCCAGGTTCAAGCGATTCTCCTGCCTCAGCCCCACAAGTAGCTGAGATTATAGGCACACACTACCACACCAAGGCTAACTTTTGTGTTTCTTTTTATTATTATTTCTGGAGATGGAGCTTCACTCTTGTTGCCAAGGCTGGAGTGTAATGGTGAGATCTTAGTTCACTGCAACCTCCACCTCCCAGGTTCAAGCGAGTCTCCTGCCTCAGCCCGCAAGTAGCTGAGATTATAGGCACACACTACAACACCAAGGCTAACTTTTGTGTTCTTTTTTTAATATATATATATTTATGGAGATGGAACTTCACTCTTGTTGCCAAGGCTGGAGTGCAATGGTGAGATCTTAGCTCACTGCAACCTCCACCTCCCAGGTTCAAGCAATTCTCCTGCCTCAGCCTCCCAAGTAGCTTGCATTACAGGCATGCACCACCATGCCCAGCTAATTTTGTATTTTTAGTAAAGATGGGGTTCCACCATGTTAGCCAGGCTGGTCTTGAACTCCTGACCTCAGGTGATCTGCCTGCTTCAGCCCCCAAAGTGCTGAAATTACAGGTGTAAGCCACCACCAGGCCTAACTTTTGTGTTTCTAGTAGAGACAGGGTTTCACCATGCTGGCCAGGCTGGTCTCAAACTCCTGACCTTGCGTGGTCCACCCGCCTCAGCCTCCCAAATTGCTGGGATTACAGGCATGAGCCACCATGCCCAGCCATGAAGAAGGTTTTGGAACTCGAGGCATGGCCGTGACTAACAACGTACAGGAGCCACCGCAGAGCACCTTCCCAGAGAATGGGACAGGCGGCTCCCACAGTTCTCAGGACTGTGTCCAGCGGGATCTTACAGTGTTGACACCTGTGGCCTGGGTTCAGGTCACTGGCTGTGGCTCGGGGCTGTTGCTGCATCTGTAAGATTGGAATAATAACCTTGTCATTGGGCTGCTAGAAAAAAGTTTTATATTGGGAATAATGGTTATTTGCCACAATGCAGGGTAGGCAGAGAGGAACCTGGTGTGTCTGCCTGGATGAATTTTGGGCTCTGGCCACAGCTGTCTCATGAAGGGCTTGGTGCAAGGCCATTCAGTGTCTGAGAGCCAATTCCCTGTTCAGGAGCCCCCTGCCCTCCTGGGCATCCTCAAAGGTGCCCCAAGGCTCCTCCAGAGAGGGCTGAGGGCTGCCTTCGCTTCTCCTTTTCAGCCAATGGTTTGTACCTGTCCTTGGCCACAAGATGTCACCCAAGGAACAGCAAAGCCGTGGACTGGGAGGAAACTGGCCAGCCCAGAGACGAACCCAGGGGATAGCAGACTTGGGGGAAAGGTGGGGGGGATGCGGAGAAGCCTCGGAGGCAAAGTGCTGTGGTGGCTGCAAATCTCAGGATTTCTAGCAGAACAGGGCACCGTTGCCGCCAGAGGACACCGATTTGTAGATGCCACCTAAAGATAATAAATAAATTCGAAAATAATAACAGGGACAAAAATCCCACCTTCCCAGAGTAAAATTAAACCCTGCTAGCCAGATAAGGGGCTGCACACACACAAGACACTTTGGTGTGATCAGGGCTGCAACCCAGGCAGGCACTGAGCTGGGCACCTGGCATCCTCATCCCAGCCCTGTGCTTGCTGGGGTAGGAGCAGACACAGGAGAGGCAACCTGGTGTGGCACAGCCTCTGCCCCACCTAATTCTACCCAGTCTCCCCTGGGTTTGGGGCTTTGGGGCACTCTGTCTTCCCAGAGGATGTGAAGAACTATCTGGCCCTGGACCACGACAGGGATAGTCCCTGTCCCAGCAGGGCCTGAATGTGGAAGGAAAAGATAGTGGAATCCCCGCCCTGAAGCTTTACTTTCTGCCTCTCATCCATTCCCATCTGCAAACATTAGGGACACCTGCCATTTGGGGCCATGCCATCCCCGAGGAGAGCACAGGCTCCAGGGAGACACTGCTCTGGAGAGGGAGGGATGGGGGTGAGGCCTCATCGAGGAGGAGGCAGGAGGGGGCACCTGCGGTTTTCCTGCAGAAGCGTCATCTGAGGCAGGAGGAAGGACCGCAGGGGAGGCAATCAGATCTCGACATCAGCAAAGGCTGAGAGGCCAGCAAAGGGCAGCACTTTGGGAAAGGTGATGGTTTTCAGGGGCTGGCGTCGGGCTGGCTGGAGGGGAATGAGAAGGACCAGAGGCATGTGGCTGAAAAGGCAGGGTGGAACCCAGGTAGGAAAGAGAAGGTTTTAGGCAGAAGAGGAATCTGCTCAGACTTAATGAATTCTTTTTTTTTTTTTTTTTTTTTGAGACGGAGTTTTGCTCTTGTTGCCCAGGCTGGAGTGCAATGGCGTGATCTCGGCTCACCGCAATCTCCACCTCCCAGGTTCGAACAATTCTCCTGCCTCAGCCTCCCGAGCAGGGATTACAGGCATGCGCCAACACGCCCAGCTAATTTTGTATTTTTAGTAGATACGGTGTTTCTCCATGTTGGTCAGGCTGGTCTCGCACTCCCAACCTCAGGTGATCTGCCCATTTCTGCCTCCCAAAGTGCTGGGATTACAGGCGTGAGCCACTGCGCCTGGCCAGACTTGATGAATTTTAAGGGCACCTAGGAGAAGGGGTGAGAGGGCGGCAGGGAAACTAGGAGGCAGTTGTGATCGTGGAGGTGGAAAAACTGGCTGTGGCAGTGGGGGACAGGTTTAAAAGACATTTCCTGGCCAGCCACAGTGGCTCACACCTGTAATCCCAGCACTTTGGAGACCATCACTTGAGGTCAGGAGTTCGAGACCAGCCTGGCCAACATGGTGAAACACCATCTCTACCAAAAATACAAGAATTAGCCAGGCATGGTGGCATACACTGGTAGTCCCAGCTTCTCAGGAGGCTGAGGCAGGAGAATCACTTGAACCCAAGAGGCAGAGGTTGCAGTGAGCCGAGATTGTGACACTGCACTCCAGCCTGGGCGACAGAGTGAGACCCTGACACACACACACACACAACACAAGAGACATTTCCCAAGGGCCCCTCAGGAGGTTCGGGCAATCCAGAGACTGGGCAAGTGAAGAAGGCTGGGCAGCAGTAGGCATGAGTGACAAAGAGGTGTGCGGGGTGGGGCAAGTAGGGATGAAAGTATCTGGACCCAGAAAGGCATCACGTGTCTGGAACCGCTTCACTGTGGTTACTGTTTATGACCACAGTGGAAAGGGACTTGAGCTCACAGCCCAGCCTGTTAGTTGATAAATCGTCTCCTGGGTAGAGTGTCCAATATTTGGGTGATGGGTACATTTAGAAACCCAACCCCCATCATTACGCATGTAATACCCATGTAACAAACAAGCACAAGCACAGGTACCTCCTGAATCTAGAATAAAACAAAAAATAGGTTCTCTTGGCTGCCCATGGTGGCATCACCCCCGCCAGCAAGGGGCTGTGCCCCACTGAGTACTTGCTGCCCTTAGCCAAATGCCTCGGCCAGATGCAGATATCAACCAGCAGGGACTGGCAAGAACTGTGACAGCTGCAGGGCTGGTTGCTGCTGCTCTTGCCTTTGCAGGTTGCTGTGCGTCACAGTCCAGGAAACCTCTAGAACAAGGATCACAGAAGCAGTAGAGAACATTTTAACTCCTAGCCTTTCATCCTATTACAAAGGAGGATTTGAACAGAACATGAGTAGGAGAAAAGCTAATGTTATTTTAGGTGTCAGCTTACCTGCTGGCAAGGCTAAGATTAGAGCAGCTCATAGGAGAATTGTGGTTTTGAATCACCCAGATAAAGGTGGATCTCCCTACTTAGCAAGCAAAATTAATGAAGCAGAAGATTTGCTAGAAGCAACCACCAGTCATTGCTGAATGCTCAGGAACCCTGCTGAAGAAAAAAGGCAGGGAGGGGGACTTTAAAAAATCCTGCAAATCAATCTACAACATGATCTTCTTAATTTTCATACATGTATTGACCACAATCTTTTCTTCTCCCGTTAAGCTATTATAACAATAAAAGATTAATAATGGCCAGGCATGGTAGCTCACACCTGTAATCCCAGCACTTTTGGAGGCTGAGGCAGGAGGATAGCTTGAGCCCAGGAGTTGGAGACCAGCCTAGGCAATATAGAGAGACTCCATCTACAAAAAATTAGCCAGGTGTGGCAGAATGCACCTGTAGTCCCAGCTACTCAGGAGGCTGAGGTGGGAGAATCACTTGAGCCTGGGAGGTTGAGGCTGCAGTGAGCCATGATCTTACCACTGTACTCCAGCCTGGGTGATAGAGCAAGACCCTGTCTCAAAAAAAAAAAAAAAAAAAAAATTGTAATAACAACCAAAAAGGGCTCTGAGTAACTGCCCTGTGCATAGGTGGTCCTTGTGCTCCTGGTGAGTCCAGCGCAGGCCCTCCCTGGCAAGTGCCCTGCTGGCCGGTGTTGGAGGAGGCACCTTTCCAGGATTTCCTGGCCTGTCTCCTCACCCACAATATACCAGGTTAAAAAGAAGCTTGGGCCAGGCACAGTGGTTCACGCCTGTAATCCCAGCACTTTGGGAGGCCAAGGTGGGTGGATCACCTGAGGTTGGGAGTTCAAGACCAGCCTGGCCAACATGGTGAAACCCCATCTCTACTAAAAATACAAAAATTAGCCAGGCATGGTGGCACATGCCTGTAATCCCAGCTACTTGGGAGTCTGAGGCAGGAGAATCACTTGAACCTGGGAGGTGGAGATTGCAGTGAGACAAAATCGCGCCGTGGCACTCCAGCGTGGGCAACAGAGTGAAACTCCATCTCAAAAAACAAAAAGCAGCTTAGGGCTTGAACTTGTGTTCAGTGACAAGACTATCAGGTCCCCTCTTGAGTCAGCTCAGTGGGCAGCCTTCCTGATCAAGGGTTCCGGACACCCCTGTGCTCCTGGCAGCCTCCACTGTGTCCCTGCACTTTCCCCACACCCCTCCATTAAATGACAGTACAGGAAAAAGAGTTCAAGATTTTACATAGATGGTAAAACTGCAGGGGATCCGTGAGGTAATAAAGGCCGAATCAGGAAACACCCTTCAAAGGAGTTGCCACTTGCCTTAGGTCTGGTTAGAGGCAGAGCTCAGATTAGATCCATCTTCCAGTTCCTGAGCCTAGCAACATAACCAAACACCGCTGGGAACCTGTGGCTTTTCAGTAATGGCGGGAGTGGCCCAGGGAGGGAAAGGACCAGTTCAGGCTCATTGGTATGACCCACTTGGCTGTGAAGGGGCTTGTGGTGGGGGCATCCCTGAGGACGCTGTGACAGTCAACAGTCGGATGTCTCTGAGCACTTCCTGTCATCTGTCCCCTTCCATTGCACTCTCCTCACAGCGTGCTGTCCCAAAGCAGCAGCAGCAGCAGATGCAGCCTCTGCTGTCACCACCACAGCCACATGAAAAGGAAAATAGGGTTCCCAGTGATCAAAATGTAAAGGGACCCAGGGGAGGGAATCCAGGCATGGAAGTCCACACATCAACTGTGGGAGGAGAAGTAGAAGAGGAGAAATTCTTTTACTTTCAGCAGAGGCAGCACTGGGGAAGCACAAGTCAAGTCAGAGGTCAAGGGCTGTGGGAACCAATGCAGTTATTTTACATGGGACACCAGTTATGAATGGACACAAAACAATCAAAATGAAACAACTAGCCGGGCGCGGTGGCTCACGCCTGTAATCCCAGCACTTTGGGAGGCCAAGGCAGGCGATCACTTGAGGTCAGGTGTTTGAGACCAGCTTGGCCAACATGGTGAAACCCCAGTCTCTACTAAAAATACAAAAATTAGCCAGGCATGGTAGCACGTGCCTGTAATCCCAGCTACTCAGGAGGCTGAAGCGGGAGAATCACTTGAACCTGGGAGGCAGAGGTTGCAGTGAGCTGAAATCACACCACTGTACTCCAGCCTGGGTGACAGAGTAAGACTCCGTCTCAAAAAACAAACAAACAAACAAACAAAAAACCATTTTAAAAGCTTAAACACAGGAAGATTAGACTCTAAGTATTTTTCGTACGTATATTTGGGTGTGTCATTGAACACCATGATTCTCTGGAAATGTTTAGCAATTTGAGGCTAAAGAGCGTTACGTAACAGGCAGTTATGAGTAAAGAAAATGCTTCTTTCTAAGCATATAAAAGGAACTACCCTTAAAGGAGTCATTGGAGTGGCTGTAGGCTAACAGTTCTCATCCTTTTAAAGGGCCTTGCCCATTCATGCCTATTACCCTGGTGAGCTATGGAGCCAAGTGTTTAAGAGTTAACCACTTTCATAGTGGATCACCCATTTTCATGAGCTTGAGTCAGACGGGGAGCTTGCTAGAAATGGAGATTCCTGGCATCTTCCCCAGACATTAATTCAATGGGTACGGGGTGACATTAAAGGGCCTTGCCCATTCATGCCTATTACCCTGGTGAGCTATGGAGCCAAGTGTTTAAGAGTTAACCACTTTCATAGTGGATCACCCATTTTCATGAGCTTGAGTCAGACGGGGAGCTTGCTAGAAATGGAGATTCCTGGCATCTTCCCCAGACATTAATTCAATGGGTACGGGGTGGGATCATGAGTCTGCAGTTTTATGAACCTCCCCAGGTGGGCGATGCAGGTAGGCAGGCCACTGGTTCATTTCTCATCAAGTGCAAGCTCTCCTGGTGCTTCTCAAACTCTCTTGGAGAGGCTGGGCATGGCAGTTCACACCTGTAATCCCAGTACTTTGGGAAGCTGAGGCAGGAGGATCGCTTGAGCCCAGGAGTTCAAGATCAGAGCAGGCAATGTAGCAAGACCCCATCTCTGGAAATTTTTTTTGAAATTAGCCAGGTGTTGCGGCATGCACCTGTGGTCCCAGCTGCTCAGGAGGCTGAGGCAGGAGGATCACTTGAGCCCAGGAGTTTGAGACCGCAGTGAGCTAGGATCATGCCACTGCACTCCAGCCTGGGCGACAGGGTGACACCCTGTCTCGAAAACAAAAACAAAAACACTGGAAAATAAGTCACTGGGAGGACTTGTTTAAAGATTCCTGGTTCCCTCCCCTTTGGACTCTGATAGACCAACAAGAATACCAGGTGATTCTCAACAGGGAAGTTTGGGAAACAATTTGTAGTACAACTCCCTAGAGCACCAAATCCTGGGCGCTACCCCCAAAGATGATCTTAGTGGTCAGGGTGGGTCACAGCGTATATTTGGACCAGCAATATGCTGAATTCCTAAACACTTAACAGAAATAAGGTTTCCATAGTTTTCACATTGTTTACAACAGGTCCAAGGACTTGGAACTGAGAGCTGTTTCCGCTTTAGCATAAAATGCGGAAGGTGTTCTGGATCCCCACAATAGCCTATATGGTTCTTTTTTCATGTTTTTTTCTGTTTTTAGAGACAAGATCTCGCCCTGTTGCCCAGGCTGGAATGCAGTAGCCCGATCTGCAGCCTGGAACTCCTTGGCTCAAGCCATCCTCCCACCTCAGCCTCCCAAGTAGCTGGGACTATAGGCACATGCCACCATGCCTGGCTTATTTTAAAATAATTTTTTGTACAGACCAGGTCTCATTGTTTCCCAGACTGGCCTCAAACTCCTGAGCTCAAGTGATCCTCCCGCCTTGGTTTCCCAAGGTGCTGGGATTACAGGCATGAGCTAAAACACTTTCTCTGGCCATGGGTCGTTTTTTGTTTGTTTGTTTGTTTAATTTATGGGCTATATTTTACTACCCTAAGCGGATGGAAAGGATTCTTCTGGAATGAAATAAGTGAAGCAAAAGCTCAAAAGCTCTTCACTGAATACTTCAATCCTTAGGTGGAGGACACATTAACGGCCAAGAGGAGCTTCAGCCCTGGTTTCTCTCTACAGGATCAGCACTCATTTTGCAGCAGCTCGGCAGGCAGGCTAGTGAAGCTAGCGTCAGTAGCTCAGCATCCTGTGGGGAAAAGCTACAGAGCCCTGTACTTGTGGAAAGGGTTGAGTGGGTACAAGCACAACAGCAGTCCAAGCGACACAGGTAAATTCCAAGTTGGCAAGAAAAGCTGAATGCTCTATTTGGTTCTAGGCGTCATACCACTCGTTTTAATATTGAAGAGTGGGCCAGGCACGGTGGCTCACACCTGTAATCCCAGCACTTTGGGAGGCAGAGGCGGGCGGATCACCTGAGGTCAGGGGTTTGAGACCAGCCTGACCAACATGGTGAACCCCTGTCTCTACTAAAAATATAAAATTAGCCGGATGTAATGGCGCATGCCTATATTCCAGCTATTCAGGAGGCTGAGCCAGGAGAATCGCTTGAACCTGGGAAGCGAAGGTTGCAGTAAGCCAAAATCATGTCATTGCACTCCAGCCTGGGTAACAAGAGCAAAACTCTGTCTCAAAAGAAAGAAAGAAAGAAAAACTACTGAACAGAGCAAATGAAAATGGGCCCTAAGCAAGTTTTTAACTATTTCCTTTAAATGAAGTGCAATCAATATAAGAAAAGCGCCTTCCTGCCAGCAAGGGAAGCCTGAAGAGCGAGTTAGTAACCCTTGTCAAAAATAACTTCCCTTGGCTGAAAATAATAATAAAGGCCTAAGTGAATATTGTGATTAGATGGCAACATTTTTGCTTTCAGAATGAAAAATGATG
This sequence comes from Colobus angolensis palliatus, assembly GCF_000951035.1. NCBI lineage: Eukaryota > Metazoa > Chordata > Mammalia > Primates > Cercopithecidae > Colobus > Colobus angolensis. The sequence continues at coordinate 9,982,275 of NW_012122931.1, forward strand.
AATAGCTACCAAATATAGGCGTCAGGCAGAAACTGTTAAATCCATAGATGAAGGACTGGGTGCAGTGGCTCACGCCTGTAATCCTAACACTTTGGGAGGTTGAGGCAGGCAGATCGCTTGAGCTCAGGAGTTTGAGACCAGCCTGGGAAACATGGCAAAATCCCATCTCTACAAAAAATACAAAAATTAGTCAGGTGTGGTAGCGTGTGCCTGCAGTCCCAGCTACTTGGGAGGCTGAGGCCGGAGGATTGCTTGAGCCCAGGAGGCAGAGGTTGCAGTGACCCGAAATTCCGCCTCTGCACTCCAGCCTGGGCAACAGAGCCAGACCCTGTCTCAAAAAAAAAAACAAACCCGTAGATGTTCACCATTGTGTTAGTTACTGCCAAGTCATTCTAGTTCCTTCTTGTGCCACACTTAGCAAACGCCCATCTTGTTCAGATGAAAAAGATGTGTGTGAATTCATGGAAAACATCAGAACATTCGGAAGTCAAATACGTTTTCAGAAATGCTTCTGAATATAAAATAGATGACAGAAACATAAAACCCAGCGAATCAAACTGCTCTCCCTTTTTAATCAGTTTTATAGAATGTTTTACAGTACTAATCACATTAGGAGACAGGATGGGTTTCCTGTACAGATACAAGATTGTGCAAGCTCATTAAATGAGACTTACAGAAAGGTTTCATCAGTTTCAAAAGAGGCAGTACAGCTTTTTAATCCAGGTGAAGCACAAGAAGAATCCAGTAGACAGGAGAGTATTAATTTGACAGAGATGAATTCCCCTGGTGCATGGCCCCTACCCACACTGTCTGCCATTATCCAAGTGGAGACGTCCTCTCTCTTGAACTGAACCCTTGATGAGGTCAGGCCTGTGGAATGCGGCAGCTCCAGGGTCACTCCATAGCTCAACCACAACTTAACACGGAAGCAAACTATATTTTCATTTCTCCAAGTGTTCTCAAGAGCAATAAAGCTATTCCTTGTCCTACTACTTTCTAACTTACATTCTAAAATATATTAAGTAATTTTTAACCTGGCAAAGTTCTCAAGCATTTTGGCATTTAGAGTATTGCAAATACCTCATCACTGTTAATCCACTTACTAAAAATCCTTTGGGCTTCAAGATCATTTTGGATTTACTTCCCTCAAAATTAAAGCAATTGTGTACAAAATAAACTCACTAAATATTTAAAAAGAGAGACAACAGATTTTTCTTTAAAGAAACAAAGCAGGAAGAGACAGGAGAGAAAAATCTAGGAAGCACCAATTGAGGAAGTGAACCCCACTACACTTCTATCACTTCTGTGCAATCCAGTAATAATTCTGAGTGTATTCCTACTTTCCCTCTTCACACCCAATCACATAGGAGAAAAACAATTTTAAAACACCTAGGTGATCTTACTTGCTCCAAAGTGGAAATTCCCATAGCAAACAACAGGAAAAAGAGTGCCAGGGTTCAGCACACCAGTCAGCTACAGATTCGTACGGCAAGAACACAGCCCCTGTATTGGGGCTGGGATTGTTCTCTTGATCATGGACCTCAGGGACACATTTGTAAAGCCCACTTTAAACAAAGGCTTCCAGGACATAGGAAAAGAAAAACCATGCAGCACACCTATTTGCAATCCCTGAGAAAACCTGAGCCTCCTACTACAGCGATTTAACTGTCTGTATAAGAAGGCTTTCATAAGCAGGTTTTTATAAAGACAAAGCAAAAGAAAGCAATTACTGTGGCTTTTACCTAAAATGAAGCAAGCAAGCAAAATGTTTGACATGTTTAAATATATATATATAATTTTGTGGTTGGGCGCGGTGGCTCACGTCTGTAATCCCAGCACTTTGGGAAGCTGAGGCAGGCGGATCACTTGAGGTCGGGAGTTCAAGACCAGCCTGGCCAACATGGCAAAACCCTGTCTCTACCAAAAAAATACAAAAAATTAGCTGGGTGTGGTGGCGCACACTTGTAATCTGAGCAACCAGGGCAGCTGAGCCATGAGAATCACTTGAGACTGGGAGACGGTGGTTGCAGTGAGCCGAGATCACGCCACTGCACTCCTGACTGGGTGACAGAGAAAGACTGTGTCTCAAAAAAAATTAAAATATAATTTTGTAAGTAAAGATAATCTTCAACTTGTATTTCTATTACTTCTAAAAGCAGAATATTAATACAAAATGCAAACTTGGTTTTTCTTTTCCTCAGAGAAGTTAATCCTACAAGATTTCAGGGGCACTGAGCCAACTCACTCTCCATTTAACATCCACTTTGTAAATTGTATGTAGTAATCGGTGGCTACCGAATGTTTCCAGGGCTGATTTTGCACTTTTACACTAATCTTTCGTGTAAAACAAGTACGGGAGGGCAGTGGAGGAAGAAACATTTGGGGAACAACTATTCCTCTTTTCTAAAAAAAAAAAAATCAGATCACTCCCCATCTCACGTACCTGTCAAGAAATCAAACCAGTGATGGTTAATGCCGAAGTAGTCCTTGCTCCTGACAGGATGTTCAGAGGAAACCTTAGCCGCCCCTGGAACAGCTGTGCTGTGCTCCTCCGCCAGCTACGGAGACATGAGCACCCGAACCTATTTTAGAGGTGTCACAGATGCCAAATCTCTGGGGGTCTATCCTCAGCCCTGGCTCCAACAAGGCAGAGCCCTATCTCCTGCCTTCAGTGTAGCCCTTCACCCCAATCCCACCACCTTCTCTTCCACAGAAAAGAGCCCCAATGCAATGTCCACATCTTCATATTTATTTCCACAGTGTTAACATGGAATAGACTTAGCAACCATTGTGGAGAAAAAAAAATCTCTCACTGGTTTATGAGTAAAATCCTGTAACAATGAATTTCAACCATTTGAAGTCTTCTGAACATTTACTGAATCAAAGGCTGAAGTAAATGAACTCCCATCTAGGTCTCAGATCACACAGCTGGCCTCGTGATGTATTTACGATGGGATTTAACTTCTAACACAGGGCAAGTTTGGCAGTTACAGCCCATGAAGCTCACGACTCTGTACATGGATTTCTTGACCTAACATTCAAAAGGACATTTCGTAGTACTAGTTTAATTCTGATCTCTCTCTAGAAGGCAGAAACCACATCCCACACTCCTATGCAATTTATTTTGGTATTGTAAAGTAAATGAATAAGAAGGGGTGGAGACATAAAGAAAATCTAGCTTCTGGCTGGGTGCGGGTGGCTCATCCCAGCACTTTGGAAGGCAAAGGCGGGTGGATCACGAGGTCAGGAAATCGAGACCATACTGGCCAACATGGTGAAACCTCGTTTCTACTAAAAATACAAAAATTAGCTGGGCGTGGTGGTACACGCCTATAGTTCCAGCTACTTGGGAGGCTGAGGCAGGGGAATCACTTGAACCGGGAGGTGGAGGTTGCAGTGGGCCAAGATCGCACCACTGCGCTCCAGCCTGGGCGACAGGATGAGACTCTGTCTCAAAAAATAAAATAAAAACAAAGAAAAAAAATAAAATCTTTAGGCATTCCCAGACACGAAGATCTCAGAGACGGACAGCAGACAGCCTCCATATTCATCTGCTCAAGGCTGTTTGTCACAGTTTCCTTAAAAGATGCCTGGAAATGCTCCCAACAAAAAGGGACTCAAGTATGGGGCTGAGTTTGTTATAAAAGCAGCTAAATGTGTTTAGGAAACACACAAAGTGAAACCAGACAGTGATGGCCCACGTACAAGACTTGTGCTTGAAGCTTTGGTGTGCCTCCTTGGCCAATTTTTCAGGCACCAAAAACCATTCCTGATTAATTATTGATATACAATGCAAACCAAACTATGAAAACACAGACTTTTTTTCAGAAGAGGGAAATAAAGGCACAGAAACCTGCCAAAATAGATTTTTTTTTTCCGTAAGAATAGTATGGTTGATTAAAATAGTTTATCACTAGTAAAACTTGTATCACTAGAGCAGACAATACAAATTAGTTTTTTAAAAAATGACATTCACTGAATTCTTGGTCTGTGCATTCAATGTGAATAATCATCAAAAATATATTACAATTAAAGGTTTGTAAGGAGCTCTGTCTGGGATTTCTGCAGTATATTATTTCGGAGGAGAAGAACCACCATAAAGTATGAGCTATCCACTGTTCCTTTTTACGTCGTGTATGGTAATCAGTCTATCTCCTAATGCAGGCTCACAAACTTCCACGGTGAGATGTCTAAGTGACTTAGTAACTTTCACACTCATTAAAGACAGCTCTGTCCATCAAACGCCATACTTAGAAAGTCCAATAAACTGTATTACATTTTAATAAATATTTGTGTACTTTTTGTTTTTTACTTTTAAGCTCAGCTTAAATCTTGTCAAGGAAACCATTTCACAAGACAGTATGTCACAGCCTACTATCAGCAATAGTCCTTGTTTATTAGAATCTGCAGATGTCCATATTACATCAAATATAAATATATATTATATTTACATTTCCTTCTTAGCTTTTCAATTTAGGTGAGTGTATTTGTAGATAATGCCACTAATGTACCACTATTATAATCCTCAGTGCAACTCATATCTTCTTTCCATTAGATGCACATTAATGTAAGACAGCATCTTAAAAGAGGGGTACTGTTCTTTTTTAAAATAAAAGGAAAGAAAGGGCATCCAAGAATGGAGGTCTAGAAATTTTCTAAGAGATTTTTGTTCTGTTTTTTTAATATTTAGAAATACCTGAAAAATGTGGTCCCTTTTTGTAGTACTAGTCTCTACTTGGGGACAAGAACATAGAATATGCAACTCAGAAAGGAAAGAGCCCAAAGACGAGAGAACCTGCTTGTTAGCTCATTAACCTGTTTAGTAAAGATCTGCTTTAAAATGCCTGAAGCTGTACAATATTATACAAAAACAATCTTCAGCCTTCAAAGCAGCTGATGCGCCTTCTTAGAGATCTGTTTGTTTGATTAACAGTCTGCTGCCTTGGTGGGCCTTGGTCTTGGTCACTTTCGGTCATCGATGGTTTTAATGAATTCTACTGCTGCTGTGAACTGCATCCACCAATAGGACTCCTCTCCAGACAGACAGCTAGCATAAAAGCTACTGATATACTGCACAGTAGACAGCAAACAGGGTGGATTTGCCTAGAGAAGTAAAAAATAAAAGTCAATTACTCAGATGTCAAAGCTCTGCCAAAATCATTTAAGTGTTCTTCAAATGTTCTTCTATGAAAGACATACCAGTCCTTTTGAAAACAACCCCAAAGTTATTTTTTGGAAGTAATCTTTAAACCCTAGTTTCCATGAGTAGCAATATGTTGAAAAGGCAACCCAGGTTCTAATCTCAGCTAATCTATCTAGAGGTTTCTATCCTTGCAAGTCCTTAACTTCACTGGTTTCTAAGAAGGCTGAACTAATCTCTGTGGTCTTACTCAACATCCCAGGATTTCAGAATGTTAGATAACAAAATAAATACTGTAAGCAAATTGAATTATATCTGGTAAGTCCAGGGAGAATAAGCTGAGAAAGAAAAAACTAAAAAGATGGCATGCCCTCTGTTGCCAGAGGCTCTCCACAGAAACTAGATTTACTACGTGTGGAAGCCAGAAGAGCGATGGCCAACAGGAGGAGCTGTGACGGCCAACCCCACGGGTTTCTCCCTCCAAGCTGAGTTCAGGTTGTAGAAATATTACAACGCTAAGAAACAGTAGGACATACATCACACACACTTTAGAGAGCAACGGCTGGGCTGAGCTGACTGGAACACACAAGTGACACGATCACTGAGTGGCTGGCTGTATGCACCCAAACTACATGGTCACCCTCAAAATGTTCAAAATAAACCATTTAAATGATGAAACTATAATTTTAAAGTCAACAAGAACGACAGATGTCAGTACTTTCACACTACAATTACAAAATAAGAAGCTAAAAGAGGAGAGATGATTGGTAAATTTGGTAGCCTATATGACATGTACTGCAAGGAATTCCATATGAAAGAAGATAGCAAAAGCATAACAAAAAGAACCTGCCCTCATCCATTCATTCAGTAATTATATACTGAGTCTCAACCAAAAACTTCAGGCACTGCTTTTTTTTTTTTTTTTTGAGACGGAGTCTCACTCTGTGGCCCAGGCTGGAGTGCAGCAGTGTGATCTCGGCTCACTGCACTCAACCTCCCGAGTAGCTGGGATTACAGGAGCCTGTAATTTTTGTATTTTTAGTAGAGATGGGGTTTCACCACCTTGGCCAGGCTGGTCTTGAATTCTTGACCTCATGATCCACTCACCTCGGCCTCCCAAAGTGCTGGGAATTACAAGTGTGAGCCACCGCGCCCGACCCAGGCACTGCTTTAAAAGCTGAAAATGTTCATCTAGGAATCTAGTCTTCCCATCCTTTCTTTTGAAAACCCTAAGGTAAGAACAAATCTTGGCTGGGCGCGGTGGCTCATGTCTGTAATCCCAACACTTTAGGAGGCTGAGGCAGGCAAATCACTTGAGGCCAGCTCGAGACCACGAGACCAGCTCGGCCAACATGGCGAAACCCCGTCTCTAGTAAAAATGCAAAAAAATTCGCTGGGCGTGGTGACACACGCCTGTAATCCCAGCTATCTGGGTGGCTGAGGCACAAGAATCGCTTGAACCCAGGAGATGGAGGTTGCAGTGGGCTGAGATCACACTACTGCACCCCAGCCTGGGCGACAGAGTGAGATTCTGTCTCAAAAGAACAAATCTTGACAGTAGGCACTTTCTTTCTGAGTAACCCAGAGCTTGTGACTTGGAAAAGAACCAAGATCTCCACCGTTGTGTGAAGCCCTGTGCCACTTGCTCGGAATGCCACATAACTCCTTAACTGAGAGTAGTAAGGGGCCCACCTTTATCAACACAAACACCAACACAGGAACAAAGTCATCCGCTCCAGGGACAGAGTCCTCATTGGCCAGGCTCAGGAGGTTCATAATCGTAGAGCACATTCTCAGGATGCACTGCACTTTGTCCCGGGGGGTTTTATAAGCACTTATTGTCCTGATTTCTGATTGTGCAGATGGCCATGGTGCTTCTCGAAGATAAACCTAAGTGAGACCATAGACAATATACAGATTCTGAATCCAATGCAACCCCAGGCAGTGACCACCGCAATCTCCGTGTCAGGAGGCAGAGGATAATGTGGTTGCTTTTTCCTCTCTTTGGTAAAACCATATTGCAGGGCCCCTTCCCCTTCACCAAAGATTGAAGCATAACTTTAAAACTTTTAAATAAGTTGCTTTGCATTTTAAAATAGAGCAAACCAGATACCCATTAATAGAAAAATGGCATTCGACAGCACAGAAGCTAAAATTCACAAAATTTCAAACCATTCTCTTTCTTAAATAGCTAGAATGGAACTTCTCTACATTTAGTAGCTGATTCCAGAAGTGCAAACTACTAAAAGAGGACTTTCCGTTAAAACTAGCTTAAACTGGCTCTACACAGGAACTAGATTTATCACGTGTGATAAAAGAGGTTAATTTAAGGCTGGGCGCGGTGGCTTATGCCTGTAATCCCAGCAGTTTGGGAGGCTGAGGCGGGTGGATCACGAGGTCAGGAGTTCAAGACCAGCCTGGCTAAGATGGTGAAACACCTCTCTACTAAAAATACAAAAAAATTAGCTGGGTGTGGTAGCACACGCCTGTAGTCCTAGCTACTTGGGAGGCTGAGGCAGAGAACTGCTTGAACCCAGGAGGTGGAAGTTGCAGTGAGCCAAGATCACGCCATTGCACTCCAGCCCAGGCGACAGAGCGAGACTCCCTCTCAAAAAAAAAAAAGAGGTTAATTTAAAAATATGTACCATTGTTGCAGTAATCCTGGAAATAACAGATTCAAAAAACCAAAGACAATTTACAATTTTAGGCTAATTAATGTCTCATTAGTGGAGGTTGTAACAAAAACAACCAGAAACCTCAAATACCTGAAATTTTCATGTTTTCTTATTTTCTAAGAGATGTAGGACAGGTAAAAATGCTAAAGGTAATCTGAGATCACATGCAGACTCAATGACCTCTCCTGAGGCAGCATATCTCACTCTTCGGAGCGCTACCAGCCTCCCGCTTCTTCAAAACATTTCTGCAGAAACCTGAATATAAAAGCACTGATGGAGAGGTACTGCCCCTGACAGCAGGGCTGGCTTGAGAAGTGGCATCAAGGAAGGGGTCCTCCCAACTGGCTTTCTACTATTTCATACCAGGGAATTTTAATCCCTGAAAGCATCTTCAGGAACTTTGAAGTAAGACTGAATTACATAGAGTGAAAATTATGTTTTATATTTTATCATATTTCAGTTCCTTGAAAATGTGGAAACATTACCACGCAGCATTTAGTTAACATTACCCATGCTATATAAACCTGTATTACCTCTGGTATCTGAAGAGCTCTGTGATTTGCAGTCACTACTTTAGATAATCTCTGGATATGTTCATGAAGAACCCTGAAAACCCCCAAAATACACATGTAAATATTCATTTCAGAAAATACGGTACACAAATAGTCATCACTGATTTTTACAAAACATTTGAAACATGTTGACTTATTGCTAGATATGGATTACAGTTAGAGTTGAGCCTCTTAGATAAGTATTCTTTCCAATCTGCTCAGAAACGCTGAGTGAGCCAAGGGGATGCAGGGAAGGGAGGGAGTCTTTCCTCTCTGGACCAGACAGCACTGCAAGGGAGAAAGGAGAAGAGCCCTTAGTAGGAGCTGCTTGGACACATAATTTTGTAAAGTAGAGGAAAAGAAGGTGAGGGGGGATAAAAAAGTAGAAGGATCAAAAGCCAGAAACCAAAGATATTAATTACATGGAGAAGGGCCTCTACCATTCACCAAACCTTTCACTTTGTAGATGAAGAGAAGTAGGCTTAAAAAGGGAAAAGGCTTGCCTAAGCTACACAGGTGTCAGTAGCAGGGGCTGAAACCAGCTTCCTGGCTGCTAGTGTTCTTTCCAGGTCCTCTGTTGGCTTTTCATACTCTATAAACCCCGCAGAAATGTCATGGAGGGTGCGGAAAAATAACCTCCTTCAAAGTTGCTGTCTGTAGTCAATATGGTTTGAACGTCCCCATTCCTCATCCTATGCCTAAAGGCAAAAACTGGTGCTCTGGAGAGAAAACAGGTCCCATCTGGCGTATTAAGCATAGAAGTCTGGGGTGGGCCAAACACTCTGAGACCATGAACAAATGAGGACAGCAGATTGGAAGGATCCTAACCCATTTCACAGGAAAGTGAATTTTCTCAAATATCTATGCAACATCTGAAAATCTCCATGAAAAATATTTCATACAAACATAACCCACACCCCGAGGATCCTATTACACGGACCCCTGGGAGTCAGGCCCAGCAAGCCACTGTCACTGTTAAGAAGCATGGTAACAACTTTAACATGCTTGAGGTCAGAAACAGAGTTGTGAAGCAGTGCTCAAGAACACACAGAAGGCTGGGCACGGTGGCTCATGCCTGTAACCCTTGCACTTTAGGAGGCCAAGGTGGGCAGATCACTTGAGGTCAGGAGTTTGAGACCAGCCTGGACAAGATGGTGAAAACCCATCTCTACTAAAAATACAAAAATAGCTGGGCATAGTGCCATATGCCTGCAATGCCAGCTACTCAGGAGGCTGAGGCAGGAGAACTGCTTGAACCCAGGAGGCAGAGTGTTTCAGTGAGCTGAGATCGCGCCATTGCACTCCAGCCTGGATGACACAGGGAGACTGTCAAAAAAAGAGAGAATATACAGACGAGGAAAAATAAAACTGCAAAATATTCCCTAGTCTCACTACCCAAAAATAACCAGTATTACTATTCCAGGTTAATTTTTTCCAAGATTATTTTATTTTTATTTTTATTTTTTTTTTAAAGATAGAGCCTCGCTCTGTTGTCCAGGATGGAGTGCATGGTGTGATCTCGGCTCACCACAACCTCTGCCTCCCGGGTTCAAGTGGTCCTCCTGCCTCAGCCTCCCGAATAGCTGGCATGACAGGTGTGAGCCACCATGCCTGGCTAATTTTTGTATTTTTAGTAGAGACACGGTTTCAGCTTGTTGACCAAGTTGGTCTCCAACTCCTGACTCTCAGGTGATCCACCTGCCTCAGCCTCCCAAAGCACTGGGATTACAGGTATGAGCCACTGTGCCCGGTCAGGATTAGTATTTTTTTTTTTTTTTTTTTTCGGAGACAGAGTCTCGCTGTCACCCAGGCTGGAGTACAGTGGCCCGATCTCAGCTCACTGCAAGCTCCACCTCCCGGGTTCACACCATTCTCCTGCCTCAGCCTCCCAAGTAGCTGGGACTACAGGCGCCGGCCACCACGCCCGGCTAGTTTTTGTATTTTTTAGTAGAGACGGGGTTTCACCGTGTTAGCCAGGATGGTCTCGATCTCCTGACCTCGTGATCCGCCCGTCTCGGCCTCCCAAAGTGCTGGGATTACAGGCTTGAGCCACCGTGCCCGGCAGGATTGGTATTTTTAAACAGCTTGAGATATAACTTATAAGCCATATAATTCCAGGCATTTTTTGGCATTCAAACACTTAACTGTTCATTCTCTCTCTCTTTTTTTTTTAGACAGAGTCTAACTCTGTCGCCTAGGCTAGAGTGCAGTGGTGCGATCTCAGCTCACTGCAACCTCCACCTCTTGGGTCAAGCAATCCTCCCTCCTCAGCCTCCTGAGCAGCTGGGACTATAGATGCATGCCACCATGCCCAGCTAATTTTTGTATTTTAGTAGAGACGGGCTTTCACCATGTTGGCCAGGCTGGTTTCGAACTCTTGACCTCAGGTGATCCACCCACTCTGGCCTCCCAAAGTGCTGGGATTACAGGTGTGAGCCACGATGCCTGACCAACTGTTCATTCTTAATAAATATATAACAAGCATATATTAGAGGCCAAGTACTGTGCCTGGTGCTATTAGAGTGGTTAATAAAAGCATTATTTCCTGGTCTCACAGAGGGAACAAGCCAGTGTGGAGAGAACATTCATTAAAAGATCACACAAACCAGTGATTAAGAACAGGGGAGAGGGCCAGGCATGGTGGCTCATGCCCTGTAATCCCAGCTCTTATTCCTGCACTTTGGGAGGCTGAAGCAGGAGGATCGCTTGAGTCTAGCAGTTTGAGACCAACCTGGGCAACACAGCGACACCTTGTCTCTATAAAAAATACACAAGGTTGGGCGCAGTGGCTCATACCTGTAATCTCAGCACTCTGGGAGGCCAAGATGGGCAGATCATCTGAGGTCAGAAGTTCAAGACCAGCCTGGCCAACATGGTGAAACCCCATCTCTACTAAAAACACAAAAAATTAGCGGGGCATGGTGGCGCGTGCCTGTAGTCCCAGCTACTCAGGAGGCTGAGGCAGGAGAATCACTTGAACCCAGGAGGCAGAGGATGCAGTGAGCTGAGATCATGCCACTGCACTCCAGCCTAGGCGACAGAGTGACACTCCGTCTAAATAAATAAATAAATACAAACAAAATCAGCCAGGTGTCATGGTGTGCACCTACAGTACCAGCGATTTGGGAGGCCAAAGTAGGAAGATCACTTGTCACAGGAGTCTGGGAGGTTGAGGCTTCAGTGAGCTGTGATCATGCCACTGCACTCCAGCCTGGGTGACAGGGCAAGACCCTGTCTCAAAATAAAGAAAAGAATAGGGGAGAATTTTGCCCCGCAAGGGACATTTGGGAATGTCTGGAGACATTTGGTTGTCACAATTGGTGGGGTATTACTGGCACCTAGTGTGTAGAGGCCAGGGATGCTGCTAAAGATCCTATAATGCATAGGACAGCCTCCCACATCATCAACAATCTGGCCCTAAATGTCAGTAGTGCTGGGTTCAGAAACCATGACTCAAACAGATGTCAAATGGCAACTGTGGCAAGTGCTAAAGAAAGGCACTGAGGCCTGAGACAGCCCTAATAGGATGTAACCTAGTCAGGAAAGGCTTCATCAGGGAAACGATACTTAAGTCAAGACCTGAAGGCTAAGTAAGACTTAATCACAAGAAGGAAGGGAAGATTAGTTAAGGCAGAGTAAACAGCAGTCCTTTCCAAAGAGGCTACACCAATTTCTACCCCTTCCAGCTTGACTGCCCACTTCCCTGAAAACTGGATATTATCATTCTTTGTGATCATGTAACTCTGACAGGTGAAAAATGGTAACCAATGCATTTCCTTTTACAATCAGACACTAAGTTACACATATAGCTTGCCTAAAATATGGGCTACCTGGTAGATCCCTATGTAGTCCCACACAGGCACTCAACATAGAAGTACTCACTGGTCGCGAAGTATGTCCCCATCCTGATTAGGGTAGAAGGCGAGCTTGAAAATCCGGTTCATCACGCTTCGCTCAATGGCCAGCTGTGCATCTTGAAGCTGTTCTTCACTTGCGTTTTGCCATATGACATCCTGGGCCATTGCACCATAAAGAAACTGCAGAAAATCTTCTACCTGAGCAGTTTTATCATCAGCTGCGGTGAGTTTCTGAAAGTCTCCAAAGCAAAATGATAATTTTTAAATAGTTTAATAAAAACTATCTAAATAATTTTAAAAAGGAAATCATAGAAATAATTTTTTTCACTAGCTATGCAGACGCCATGATCTTAAAGCCAAAAGTGTTTCAGTGTGGTTTATTTTAGGACAATATGTGGCCATATAATTAAATCAGGAGAAAAAGTAAGGAATATGTGAAAGTTTAAGTGCAAGGAATTTGTTATAAAAAAATGTTTCTACGCCGGGCACAGCGACTCACACCTGTAATTCCAGCACTTTGGGAAGCCGAGGTGGGCGGATCATGAGGTCAGGAGATTGAGACCATTCTGGCCAACACAGTGAAACCCCAACTCTACTAAAAATACAAAAATTAGCTGGGTTGTGGTGGCGCATGCCTGTAATCCCAGTTACTCGGGAAGCTGAGGCAGGAGAATCCCTTGAACCAGGGAGTCAGAGGTTGCAGTGAGCCGAGTGCCACTGCACTCCAACCTGGCGACAGAGCAAGACTGTCTCAAAAAAAAAAAGTTTCTAAAAAAAATGCATTTTTTTTTTTTTTTAATGAGAGAATTCGTATAGACCTAAAATTTACCAATGTCCCCAATTTAAAAAGTAAACTACAGATATTCAATACAGGAGAAAAATGCAATTTATTGGTTTGACATCAAAATTTAATTTATTAAGACTCCATAAAATAACTGATATTTAAGTCATGCAGATACTTGAACAAACTAGCAAAACAGTATTTCCAAATCTTCCCAACCGTATGACAGGTGAAGAGATGCTTAAACTAAAGGTATTGAGTTACCTTGAATGAATTCCCTGATCTTCTTTTCTTTGCTCTCAAGCAGTAATCTCACACAGACGGTGGTAAAGTATCGATTGGCCACTTCTTTGTCTCGCAAAACCCTTTGCAATAGCCTTTCCAGGTGAGCCTGTGTAGTCTGTAGTCCTTGTCGACAACGAGTGAGATAAGCAATATATGGGGCTCTTTTTCTAAAACGAAAAATACTTTGCATGACATCAGATATATTCAGTGCATACTTTCTTTGAAGAATAAGGGTCCTAACTTTTCTTTATAAAATTACTGCACAGACTGGTTTTACAAAGCAGCATGTCTGTGCTTTCTTCAGTAGCACATATACAAAGCAGCCTGTCAGGCTGCAGACATGGTAGAGACTGATCATGGTGCCAGCTGAAGAACAGCCCCATTTTGCATTTTGTCTGAGAGGATCTATGGGGCTGAAGACTTAGTTACCTAACTCACTAAATGTCACTAAGCCCCTGTGCATACTTGGTGTATTTTATACTGGAGTTATAGGACCTCATACTTAATAGGAAATTGACAGCTACAGATGACTAAAAATAACAACAAATACAGGTTATATGTCACTAGGTTACAAACATCCCCCACCAATTACTTGCTTATAGTCTAAATGTAACAATCACCACAGTGCCCATTCCCTAAGCCTTGAAGCCTCCTCACTACCTAAGCATCTCAGTTACATTTTTCTCCATAATCATGAGCAAGGGACTGGCAGCAGAAAAAGCACAGCAATTCCTAAGGCTACTTACTTCTGCTTCTCTGGTCCAGAAAAGTAGTCTTTCCTATCACCACCAAAAAAAGAAATATGATATTCTAGTTGTCCTGGCCTCACAATACAGGCACACCTCTCTACCTGCTTTTGTGCAAAGCTGAAGTAAACTGCACTCTTCTATTTGGAACTGCTCATTTATAACTACGTTTCCACACTAAATATCCAAATATATTGCTTAGAAATTGATATGGTCTTTCCTGTGCTGTTCTCGTGATAGTAAGTCTCAAGAGATCTGTTTTAAAAATGGGAATTTCCCTGCACAAGCTTTCTTCTCTTGTCTGCTGCCATCTGAAATGTGCCTTTCACCTTCCGCCATAATTATGAGGCCTCCCCAGCCACATGGAACTGTTAAGTCCAATTAAACCTCTTTTTTTATTAAATTGCCCAGTCTCAGGTATGTTTTATCAGCAGCATGAGAACAAATACAGTAAATTGGGACTGAGAGTGGGGTACTGCTAAAAAGACAACCGAAAATGTGAAAGCAGCTTTGGAACTGGTTAACAGGCAGAGGTTGGAACAGTTTGGAGGGCTCAGAAGACAGGAAAATGTGGGAAAGTTTGGAATTTCCTAGAGATTTGTTGAATGGCTTTGACAAAAATGCTCACACTGGTATGAGCAATAAGGTCCAGACTGAGGTGGAGATGAGGAACTTGTTGGGAACTGGAGCAAAGGTGACTTGTTATGTCTTAGCAAAGAGACTGGTTTTGCCCTTGCCCTAGAGATTTGTGGAACTTTGAACTTGAGAGGGATGATTTAGAGTATCTGGCAGAAGAAATTTCTAAGCAGCAAAGCATTCAAGAAGTGATTTGGGTGCTGTTAAAGGCATTTGGCTTTGTTTTTTTTTTTTTTTCTTGAGACAGAGCTTCACTCTTGCTGCCTAGCCTGGAGTGCAGTGGCATGATCTCAGCTCACTGTAACCTCTGCTTCCAGGTTCAAGCAATTCTCCTGTCTCAGCCTCCCAAGTAGCTAGGATTATAGGCACCCACCACCACTCCCAGATAATTTTTTGTATTTTTAGTAGAGACAGGGTTTCACCATGTTGGCCAGGCTGGTCTCAAACTCCCAACCTTGGGTGATCCACCTGCCTCGGCCTCCCAAAGTGCTGGGATTACAAGCATGAGCCACTGTGCCTTGCCAGCATACATTTTTATAAGGGAAGCAGAGCGTAAGAGTTCAGAAACTTTGCAGCCTGACAATGCGACAGAAAACAAAATTCCATTTTCTGAGAAGAAATTCAAGCTGGCTATAGAAATTTGCATAGTAATTAGGAGCTGAATATTAATCCCCAAGGCAATGGGGAAAATGTCTCCATGGCATGTCGGAGGTCTTCACGGCAGCCCCTCTCATCACAGGCCCAGAGGCCTAGGAGGAAAAATGGTTTCATGGGCCAGGCTCGGGGTCCCCATGCTGTGTGCAGCCTAGGGACTTGGTGCCCTGCCTTCCAGCTGCTCCAGCCATGGCTGTAAGGGGCCGACATAGAGTTTGGGCTGTGGCTTCAGAGAGTGCAAGCCCTAAGCCTTGGCAGCTTCCATGTGGTGTTGAGCCTGTGGGTGCACAGAAGTCAAGAACTGGGATTTGGGAACCTCTGCCTAGATTTCAAAAGATGTACGGAAACACCTGGATGCCCAGGCAGAAGTTTGCTGCAGGGGCAGGGTCCTCATGGAGAACCTCTGTAAGGGCAGTATGGAAAGGAAATGTGGGGTCGGAACCCCCACAAAGAGTCCCTACTGAGGCACTGCCTATTAGAGTTGTGAGAAGAGGGCCACTGTCTTCCAGACCTCAGAATGGCAGATCCACTGACAGCTTGCACCATGCACCTAGAAAAGCCAGTGACTCAACACCAGCCCATGAAAGCAGCTGGGGAAGTGGCTATACCCTGCAAAGCCACAGGAGCGGAGCTGCCTAAGACCATGGGAACCCTGGCTGGGTGCGGTGGCTCACGCCTGTAATCCCAGCACATTGAGAGGCTGAGGCAGGTGGATCACTTGAGGTCAGGAGTTCAAGACCAGCCTGGCTAACATGGGGAAACCCCGTCTTTACTAAAAAAAAATACAAAATTAGCCAGGCATGGTGGTGTATGCCTGTAATCCCAGCTACTTGGGAGGCTGAGGCAGAGGAATTGCTTGAACCCAGGAGGCAGAGGTTGCAGTGAGCCAAGATTGCACCACTGCACTCCAGCCTGGGCAACAAGAGCGAATTCTGCTTCGGGGAAAAAAAAAAAAGACCATGGGAACCCACCTCTTGCATCAGCGTGACGTGGATGTGAGACATGGAGTCAAAGGAGTTCATTTTGAAGCTTAAAGATTTGACTGCCCTGCTGGATTTCGGACTTGGATGGGACCTATACCTTTGTTTCTGCCAATTTTTCTCATTTGGAACGGCTGTATTTATCCAACACCTATACCTCCATTGTATCTAGGAAGTAACTAACTTGATTTTGATTTTACAGGTTCATAGGCAGAAAGGACTTGCCTTGTCTCAGATGAGACTTCTGATTGTGGACTTTTGAGTTGATGCTGAAATGAGTTAAGACTTTGGGAAACTTCTGGGAAGGCATGATTGGTTTTGAAATGTGAGGACATGAGATCTGGGAGAAGCAAGGGGCAGCTTATGGTTGGGCTGTGTTCCCACCCAAATTTCATCTTGAATTCCCAGTGTTGTGGGAGGGACCCAGTGGGAGGTAATTGAATCAATGGGGACAGGTCTTTCCTGTGCTGTTCTCATGATAGTGAATAACTCTCACAAGATCTGATGGTTTTAAAAAAGGGGGGGTTCCCCTGCACAAGCTCTCTTCTCTTGTCTGCCGCCATGTGAGACGTGCCTTTCACCTTCTGCCATGATTGTGAGGCCTCCCAGCCACATGGAACTGTAAGTCCAATAAACCTCTTTCTTTTGTAAATTGCCCAGTCTCTGGCATCTCTTTATCAGCTGCATGAGAACAGACTAACACAGAAATCTACATCCAGGAAAATAGAGCCAAGCACTCTGTAGGAAGCCTAGATTCATTTCTGAAATAAGGATCAAAAAGAAAACACTTGCAGCTAACAACTAGGTTTAAAAGCTGAATAGGTGGGGTGTATTACCTGTAGTCCTCAGCAATAGAAGCCAGCAGTTTCCTACAAGTTCTATTATCAAAACGGCACACACAGCGCATTGTTTCTTGAAGTTGAGCCATTAAGTTCTTATCTTGTAAATTAATTGCTTCAGCTATTTGAACTTTTAAGAAGCATACAATTTCATTGTCTAAATAAAAGAAACAAGGATTCTGTTTTTATTGAGAATTTCCATGGGCTTAATTAAGCTAACTCTCAGCATTTGGGATGTCAATTCTGCTTTGTCATGTATCATTAGAACTAAGCTGTATTGCCACTCCCAATTAGAAAATACTTTAATAAACTATGAGTAATCAAAGTGCCCTTACGTGACACTAATATAAACATATTAAGTTGAACCATATGGAATTGCCATACAGCTTAAACAGCTGAATACTGGCAATTTCATATGGTGCAACCCATAAACATAGGAAAACTTAAATGATCCTGCAGCAATTTACCTTCTGGGTCTGTGTGGTCTGGTAAACCATTCCTTGTTGAGTGGGTCAGCACTGGGAAGGCAACAGAGTCCGCAGAGCAAAGAGCAAGCCTCAGTTTCTTTTTCGCATCTCTGAAAAATGAGTAGAAAACACATTAATTTCTTTAGCCAGATATGGTTACATTTTACAAATATTTACTATATAAATTAATGTTACCTTAGGACTCAAATGTTTCAAACATTTTAAAAAAGATGATTCTTAACTGACACTCCACTTAAAAGAACAGGCTTTCTAATTACCCAAGGAGCCCAGTGATAAAAGTGCTCGGGGCAAGGACCATTGTTTAAGGCACCAGAATCAAACAACAAATCCTTTCCGACCTTTTTTCATACACCGAGTTCTATGACCGCTGCTATAAGAATTGGAAAAGCATATTATGGCAGAGTGGGAGGGACCACGGAAGTCAGAAGCCCCCAGCACAGATTTGGAACATCTCTTGGCACATCTCTTCAGAAACGCTGATGATGCCACAAGATAAGCTCACTATCTGACAAGAAATGCTTTCTTCTTTTTTTTTTTCCTTTTTCTTTTTTATAGAGACAGGATTTTGCTATGTTGCCCAAGCTGGTCTCCAACTCCTGGGTTCCAGTGATCCACCTGTCTCAGCCTCCCAAAGTGCTGGGATTACAGGCATGAGCCACCATACCCAGTGAATTTTTTAAATCCTTGAATTAACACCTTTGACACATAACATCTACAACTGAAACAAAGTCTTCTTAGTAAATAGCATTTCATTTTTCTCTCCCTGCTTTATACATTTATTGACTCAACACATCACTTGACTTGATGTGACTGCAATGGTGCTGAAAAGTCCAAACCCTAAAGTTCCAAATCCTATAAGAGAAATACCTGTAAGAGAAAGCCGAATCCTGCGGGTGGGCTGCTTGGCTCGCAGAGTCTGGGAGATCATCAGCTGAGATGTTCTGCAGTGCCTCGTCACGGGGAGAATCATGTGCACTTTCACCATCACCCAAAACCTCTAAACAAAACCCAACCCCCAATAAACGGATAACCAGGTTCATTTGGAATATTATGGCACTAGTAGGTATTCAGAGCAACTCAAGAATAAATTACCATTGACTAACAATAAGAGTTCTCTGGAAAAAAAGAAAGAAAAACTTCAAATACTTAACTGAATTATCAGTAGCAACAATTACGTATCAAGAGACTAGTTGCTGAGAAGACAGTGGTTTTACTTCTTATCCCGATACTAATGCACAACAATGAAAGTCCACATTAACTTAATAAAGTTAACATCTTAGAATCACTGAAGCAGAGAACTAAAAGAGGCTTCAAAAATCATTTTATACCCTCATTTTATAGACATGGACTCCTGCCCAGTCAGAAAAAGGCTTGCTCTAAATTCCTTGGTTGGCCAATGGCCAAGATTGACTATGGGTTCAGGTCTCCTGATTCTCTCTACTGGAGGTCTTCCTGCTACACCCAAGAGGAGTCAGAGGACCAACTCACAAATGCAACAAGGTCAGATATGTGGTTTGCAAAGTCAGTTTTATGTCTTAATCAAGAATATATAATACACGGCTGGGTGCAGTGCCTCACACCTGTAATCCCAGCATTTTGGGAGGCCTTGGTGGGTGGATCACATGAGGTCAGGAGTTCAAGACCAGCCTGACAAACACGGTGAAACCCTGTCTCTATGAAAAATACAAAAACCAGCCAGGTGTGGTGGCACACACCTGTGGTCCCAGCTGCTCGGGAGGTTGAGGCAGGAGAGTTGCTTAAACCCGGGAGGTGGAGGTTGTAGTGAGCCGAGATTGCGCCACTGCACTCCAACCTGGGTAACAAAGTAAGACTCTGTCTCAAATAAAAAAACACACACAAAAAAGAAATATATAATACAATACATACATGTATACAATCAAAAAGAATAAAAAGTTTGGCCAGGCATAGGACAGGAAGATCGCTTGAGCTCATGATTTCAAGACCAGCCTGGGCAACATAGCGAGACCTCACCTCTACAAAAAAAAAAAATTTAAAAGACTAAAAAGTTCCAAAATATAATAAATATATTGAGTTCATATATGAAAATATCCGTATTCTTTGGAAATAATTTCAAATGCTTCAGAAAAAAATACAGGGAGAGACCAGGCTGGGCAACACAGTGAAGTCCTATCTCTACAAAAATATACAAAAGTTAGCTGGGCACAGTGGAACGTGCCTGTGGTCCCAGCTACTCAGGAAACTGAGATGGGAGGATCACCTTAGCCTGGGAAGGTTGAGGCTGCAGCAGCAAACCATGATTGTGCCACTGCACTTTTTTCTTTTTTTTTGAGACGGAGTCTCGCTCTGTCGCCCAGGCTGGAGTGCAGTGGCTGGATCTCAGCTCACTGCAAGCTCCGTCTCCCGGGTTCACGCCATTCTCCTGCCTCAGCCTCCCGAGTAGCTGGGACTACAGGCGCCCGCCATCTCGCCCGGCTAGTTTTTTGTATTTTAGTAGAGACGGGGTTTCACCGTGTTAGCCAGGATGGTCTCGATCTCCTGACCTTGTGATCCGCCCGTCTTGGCCTCCCAAAGTGCTGGGATTACAGGCTTGAGCCACCACGCCCGGCCAATGTGTCACTGCACTTTAGCCTGGGTAACATAGTGAGACTGTCTCACCAAAAAAAAAAAAAAACAAGTATATATATACATATACACATACACATACACACATTATATATATATATGGGGAATGTGGCAAAATGTTAAAAATTGTTAAGTCTAGATAGAGGGTAGATGAACCTTCATTGTATTATTCTTTCAATTTTTCTGTATTTGGAAACTATTCGAAATAAAAAAATACAGGAAGTTCTCCTTTCCACCCCTCCCTCTGAGGCTTCCTAGAAGTCTTCCTCAGAGCCAACTTGCGTTACCAGTTTGCTGGGAGATTCTTCCGGGAGATACTCTATGTGCATATAGGCATAAACACATATTTATGCAGTATACTATTTATGTTTATGTTTTCTTTTTTGTTTTGTTTTTGAGACAGGGTTTCGCTCTGTTGCCCAGACTGGAGTGCAGTGATCTCAGCTCACTGCAACCTCCGCCTCCTGGGATCAAGCGATTCTCATGCCTCAGCCATCTGAGGATTACAGGCATCTGCCACCATATGCAGCTAATTGTTTGTATTTTTGGCGGAGACGGGGTTTTGCCACGTTGGCCAGGCTGGTCTCAAACTCCTGACCTCAAGTGACTTGCCCACCTTGGCCCCCAAAGTGCTGGGATTACAGGAGTGAGCCACCGTGCTCCGCCCCTATTTATGCGTTTATACACTATCTCTCTTCATTTATCTTGGGGACTATATCTCATTTTTCTGAAAGCTATTCAGTATTCTATTATGAGGAAAACAGAATCCTTCAAAATAAGTACCAGGTGACAATGGATAACTTGTCCCAACAGTCTGCTCCCATAGCTACATTGAGAGTGCGTAACTGGATAAAATTACAAAGCTGTAGACATTGAAAAAGAACCTCCTCCCATTAAAATATGCCCCAACTCCCTGTGGGCCAGTCACCCCAGATGCAAAGGAGGACAACTCCAAGGCATCTGAACATTCAGGGGTACCCAGGGCTAGTGGGAGAATCCAGAGAAGGACATCAATCTAAACATTTGTTTAGGTAGTCTGTAATTTTGAGGTAGTAAACTGATTCCCTTAGCTATTCTTTCTTTTAAAGGCTACTTAAATTCAGATTACCTTTATCACTATGATACAAAAGTTTATTACTCAAATCTCTGTCATGATTATCACCTGTACTTTCATAGTTTGCCATTGCTCCATCACTGGGGCTGGTCCGTTTAATGGCATTCCTGTATTTGTCCAGAATATCCTCAGCGACCTGAGCTTGTGCACTGAGTCTAGGGCTGGGATCATCTGCAAGGGAAAGGAGAATGAGAGAATTAGCCCCTTCGGTTTGTACCAACTGTGATATTAGTATGACACCAGTAGCATAATCCCAAAGGCGGATTAGGAGGTAAGACTTTAAAAGAGCACATATCTCAATGTTAAGAGGCACCATGCAGCTGCCTACTCATCCCATTTCTAGGTCTGAGAGCCTTGCCAAAGCAGGAAATTGGGAAGAGTAGCTCCACCTTCTCATCATCACCAGAATGACAGTGTCAAAGTTCAGGGCAGACTGAATGGATGACAGATTTCTAAAGTGTTTGCACTCAAATCACTGTTATCAGCAATTCATGCTAACAGAACTTCCAACAGTGCAATTTTACATGCAGACTTCATTTATTCGGACATCTCTATGCTGAAGGAGGAAAAAAAAACCATTCAAACTTAGACTTAAACCCCTTTAAATAATAACAAATGTCTTCTTCCATTCTTCCTTTATGAATCTCTCTCCACGCATTTGAAAACTAACAATATTCATATTCTATTCTCACTAGATCTCACCATGACAGTGCAGCTGCTGGAACAGAGCACTTTTGTGCATGCACTGATGTCAGGGGCACTCCTACAGAATCTAGACATTCTTGGGGAGTGCTAGAATTGTACCTGGGATGCACAGAGAAAAAGCTTATCACAATCACAAATGCAGCACAGTTTACTGACAGGATCATTACTCTTTCAAAATCAGCACATCAAAAATATTATCCTGGAATCTAAAATAGTAGTCAACTGGGTTGTTAAAGCAAGGGATTGCTATAAATCTACAGGACAAAGTTCCACAGTGAAACACAAACTCCTGGAGAGACCTAGCCCAGGCAGGTGACCATAAATGTTCACATTCTGGTAGAATCCCATTTTCTAAAAATTACAAAAACACATCAAAATCACTAGATTTTATATATATATATATACACACACACACTTATGTGTATATATACATATATGTACTCTGTGTGTGTTCGTGTTTGTGGTCACAGCAGCTAATAGCAGCTAATATTTATTGAGCACTTACCATGCCAGGAACTGTGCTAAGCACTTTATAGAGATTATCTCAATTACTGATCAAACAACTTCACAGAGAAATATTGTTAACATCCTCATTTTACAGAAGACGAAATCAAGACACAGACAAGTTAAGTATCATGCTCATAGGCTCTTCTTTTGTTTTCATGAAACAAATACATGGTTTTCATGTCTCCGTAAAATTGCAGTAAACTGCAGTTGACCTTTGAACAACATGGGTTTGAACTGCACAGGTCCATTTATACAGTTTTTTGCAATCAAATGCAGATTGAAGATACTGTATTAGGCTGGGCACGGTGGCTCACGCCTGTAATCCTAGCACTTTGGAGGCCAATGCAGGCGGATCACCTGAGGTCAGGAGTTGGAGACCAGCCTGGCCAACATGGCAAAACCCCAACTCTACTAAAAATACAAAAATTAGCTGGGCTTGGTGGCGCATGCCTATAATCCCAGTTACTTGGGAGGCTGAGGCAGGAGAATTGCTTGAACCCAGGAGGCAGAGATTACAGTGAACCGAGATCACGCCATGCCACTGTACTCCATCCTGGGCAACAGGGCAAGACACTGTCTCAAAAAAAAAAAAAAAAAGAGAGAGAGAGAGAAAAGAAAAAGAAACTACTACATTTCACAGAGAGCTGTGAAACAAGCATATAGAGAAGGCCAACTTTTCACATACACAGGTTCCACAGGGCCAGATGCAGGACTCAAGTATGCACAGATTAGGGTATGAGGTGGGGAGCAAGGGTCCCGGAACCAATTCCCTGAGTATGCTGAAGGACAATTGTATATAGAGAGGATTTCCAAAGTAATTTAGTATTTCTGCTGTAACAGTATTTGAATTCATAAGACATTCTTAATAAAATCTGATCTGTCTCCAAATGTAAACTGATAAAGCATTTATCATTACAGAATCTTGTTTTGAAGGGGAAGTACTTTTTGGCCATTGCTTTTTCTTTTTTTTTTTTTTTAAATAGAAACAAGGTCTTGCTCTGTCACCCAGGCTGGAGTGCAGTGGCACATAGTTCAATGTAACCTCGAACTCCTGGCCTTTAGCAATCCTCTCACTGGCCTCCCAAAAAGAGCTGGGATAATAGGCAGGCACCACCTTACTCAGTTGGTTATTACTTTTGAGTGCTGTTGAGAGGTCTGAAAAAGGGACAATACAATACACTATGGCTAAACACAGTGAGAGCCACAATGTTGCTTACAATCTTTATTTCTATTAACACTGTTCTTAAAAATTTTACCCTCAGAGAATAATTAAAACAAACAAAAAATGCAATACATATAAATGCATTGTGAGTACTAATTTCATAATAAAAAATTGAGAACAATTTAAATAGCCAATGTAAGAAAGCGTTTACACTGCAGTAAAACCATGAGCGATTATTTTATAGCTAATAAAACCCAACTATGTCTAGTAGAAATTGGGAGAGGTTTTATAAAATAACTTGGTAAAAAAAGAATACAAAGTCACACGCATAATCTAATTCAGTCAAGAAAAAGCCATGTATAAATATGGAAAAAGATTAGGAGATAACAGGAAAAGAATAGTAGTTAGGGTCACAGAATTATGAACAGACTACTAGGAAATTTCCTCCTATAACATCTTTATATTGGTTTAATGATAACTTTCAATGAGTCATTAATAAGGACTGGGTAGAAATTTCTGGACCAGTAAGGAAGCTAACCTGCTTGAATCACAGCCAAAGAAAATGAATTACTTTATGAAAAAGACTTATTCTACTCTACTTGGCTTCTATATCCAATCTATTGATCTAGTTCCAGTATCAAGAACCAAGAAAAATACATTGCCTAAAGAGGGTAAATAAAATATAACTCCTTCAAACAAACAATAAAAATAATTTATAACTTCTTCAAAATTATTGAGTCAACATTTTAAAAACATGAGATGTCATTAAGAGTAATTCACTTTGTAAACGCTAGTGTTCTTCTAACATTAGGAACATGTGGTAAGGATACAGAAATATTTTGCCAAAAGGACAATGTCTTTCCAGCTCTTCCCAATCAGACTGGAAGGTCCTGAAGAGTCATGTGTGATTTGACTTAATACCCGCAACACTTAGCACAGTGCCTGGCATGAGTCACATGGTCAACAAGTATTTCCTGACTGAACAGGACAGGCTTGGCTGCTCTCAGCAGGGATCTGTGGCCTGTAAGCACATCTCCTGCTATTCAAAACTCTTTCTTCTGGGGAAATCACCGTTTCAAATAAAGCAAGGATTTACATGCTAGGATATGGAAATACATATAAATATATGGAATTAAACATTAGAATAATAGGCATTAAAATGGGATTCTACCTGTAATGCTGAACTCTTTGATGAGGATGTTATCCTATTATCTATCCCATTTTTAAATAAAATTGTTTAATGAAAAAAAATTTTCATTTTAACTTAGTAGAAAAACAATTCAAAATGAAAAAAAAAAAGAGGTGAGAAATGAACTTCCCTCTAGACCAGGGGTGTTCAATCTTTTGGCTTCCCTGGGCCACACTGGAAGAAGAATTGTCTTGGGCCACACATAAAATACACTAACACTAATGATAGCTGATGAGCTAAAACAAACAAACAAAAAAAGGGTTCCTGCACAAATCTCATACTGTTTTAAGAAAGTTTATGAATTTGTGTTGGGCCGCAATAAAAGCTGTCCTGCTGTCCTGGGCTGCCTGTGGCCCGCGGTCCGTGGGTTGAATAAACTTGCTCAAGATGCTCTATAGCCACTGGAAACAATACACAGCTATCAAACCCAAGGCTGGCCATTAACACTACTCTCAAACGCTCCTTTTAAGGTGCTCATTCATAATGTGCCAAAAAGCAGCTGCAGAAATACAAACGCTTAATCAGGTAAAAACCCAACCCCAGCTGTATTTTCCTTGGGACAGATGGCAATGTTAAAATGGTTCAAGCTGTAAAAAATTAGTAAAGTTTTTAAAACTTTCATTATAATGGTTGGCATTTATGATATTGTTTGAACAAACACTTTATCACAAAAAAGGAAATGATTAGGTAAAACAGAATTTCACTGTGATCCTGAATAATCAAGAACAAACTGTAGATGAAAATAAATGTAGAATTCTACGATCAATGTTAAAGAAAACTATTCAATCAATGATCCAAAGATACAGCATGCACAGCACTAAAACTGTCACCACACTTTCCTAAAAGGCACTGTGTGTCATCATCCCACTAGATGTCGAGTTGTAGGGTATGCCTAGAGGCTCAGGATCAGGGGCCTCATCATAAACGGAGTTATGATAATGAGGATGATGATGGTGGTGGCAGTCTGCAGGAAGAGCACACTGAGGTTTACTGTGGCTGCCAACTGGAAACCACAGAGCTATGAAGAACATACTCCCCACTGTACACACAGACACACTCTTCTAAAAAGGCAACGCTTATGGCACCCAAGAAAAAGTGTTATGAAATATGTGCTCTGGGAATGAAGGAGCCAGGAAGTCCATGGGTCTACAAACCTGTGAGTGTTGAGAATCTGTCAGGCCCCAGATCATCTTTGTCTTTTTCTTGTTTTTCTTTCTTTCTAAATGGTATAGGAGCTGGAAATTAAATAAAGTCAGTAGTGTGACATATAACATACTGCACTACTCGGAAGTTAACTGGTGTGCCAACATTTCTAAGTGAAAGGAGGCTGAAAAGTTTAAAAGCTAAGAAATTCCAAGTGTTGACTGATAATTGTCCTTAAAATAGTAATGAAGGTTTTTAAAGGAGCTTTCAGAATCTGCTTTGGAGTCATCTGTCATAGGAAGAATAATTTAACAGGAATCCATTGGGACTACAATAAAAACCACTGACTCTTAACCTCTGCTCAAAAATAACACATTCAAAACTCCTAGCTTCATTCTCTCCTCCTCATCAAGCGCTTGAGTATGGCGTGAAAGCAGCTCTCCCCAGAGTTCCTGAGTGCCACCGTGCTGAGAAGAGGCCTTTGGAAGAAGTTTCTAGCTTTACTCCTGGATGATCTCTTCTTTCAGGAAGAGATGCTTTTGCCAACTCAAATGATGCCGGGCTGTTCACCAAAAAAGTAAACAATTTTATACAGCTACCTTCCAAAACACTCACTCACTGATATTTACAGTATAAACATTCTCAATGAACATAGACATAAAAAGCTTCAACTTATTCCAGGAATGTAAACAATGAATTTTCAATGTTTAATTATCAATAGTGTCCCATTTTCCTGCAATAATTAATAGCAATATATATGTCAAAAGTCCTCAATATGTTTAACTTCAATGGTATATGATATTTAAACAATACTGACAGGCATGACTTCCATTTACGAACCACTACCACTTCCTGCAAAGAACAAGAACGTTTCTAAAGCTCTGCCTTAGCATTTATCTGAGTGGAACCACTTTCTACACCCTCAAAGTGGCTAGAAACTTAGGCCCGGCAAGTCTTACAGAGGAATTGAGATATTGGATCTCTGAAAGAGATTCTGGGACTTTGCTTCTTATTGCTAAGACAGCGTTCTAATATTTTATAAAATTACCTTTAGGCATGGCTGAAACAAAACGTTTTCTCCACCAAGGTCTGTTTCTGTCTGATTTCTCATCATCGCTATCTTTGCGTTCTTCAGTCTGCAGAAAAAGTTGGAGGCTTTATTTGGAGTTGAATAGCAGGATAAATTACTAAGAAAAGGATTTCTTTTTGTTTGTTTTTGTTTTGAGACAGGATCTCATTCTGTTGCCCAGGCTGGAGTGCAGTAGCACAACAACAGCTCACTGCAGCCTCGACTTCCCTGGCTCAAGCAATCCTCCACATATCAGACTCCCAAGTAGCTAGGACCACAGGTGTCCACACCACCATGCCCAGCTAATGTTTTGTTTTTATTTTGTAGAGACAGGGTCTTACTATGTTGCTCAGGCTAAAAAGGATTTAAGTAAGTTTGTGAAATAAGAAAGCCAGTCTTGTTTGCCTTAAGGCACAACTCCTATTGCCATGTAGGTTGACTACTGCAGCAAGGTGGTTTACCTTTTAAGCACCACCGTCATCCGCTTGAGGGTAGGCACTACTCATTACTGTTAATAAACTGAAGCCTTAATAAGAGCCCGGTGTAGACTAGGCACTCAATAAATACTTAAGAAATAAGTGAATGCAGTACAAATAAACTCCAGAAGGGCAGTAGAGATGGTAGCAGTAGTATTAATAATAATAAAACCAAGTGCGTACTATGTGCCAAATACTGAGCATAGTAAGGATATGTATCATCTCATTTAATCTTCACAGTAACATCAGAGATAGGTCCTATATTAGGCCCTTTATATCGATAAAAAATATGAGACTAAAACAACCTCTTCCTCAAAGTTACACAGTCTATATGCGGCACAGCTGAGACTCAAACCTAGACCTAAGCAACTTCAAAGTTCAGGTTTTGATCACCAATTATACTAAGTTATCATTAAAACATGCCAAAGGGGCAGAGTGCAGTGGCTCACACCTGTAATTCCAGCACTTTGGAAGGCCGAGGCGGGTGGATCACCTGAGGTCAGGAGCTCAAGACCAGCCTGGCCAACATGGTGAAACCTCATCTCTACTAAAAATACAAAAATTAGCCAGGTGTGGTGGTGCTCGCCTGTAATCCCAGCTACTCAGGAGGCTGAGAGAGGAGAATCGCTTGAACCTGGGAGGCAGAGGTCACGGTGAGCCGAGATCGCACCACTGCACTCCAGCCTGGGCGACAGAGTGAGATTCTATCTCAACAAAACAAAACAAAAACAAACAAAAAAAAACATGCCAAAGGACAGGGACTGTAATTCCTTTAATAGCCTATTGTGTGACCATGGACAAATCACTTAATTTCCATTTTTCATCTACATACCTGGGATAAAGAATTATCAGAACCCCAGCAGAGAGATGAGGGCATCTGTGCCAGGGAAAAGTTAATTTAACAGTGGGGAAGAGAAATTGAATACATACAGGGGAGCTGATGGAATATATGCACACGAAGAATAGTGAAAGCAGATTTCTCACTGTTGGAGAAAGGAGTTACAAATTTGGAAAGGAAGAAAGATGAAACAAACTCTGTTGTGTTTGGACTAAAACTGCATGTGTCAGTGTAAGTTCATGATCTTATTTATGGAGAAAGGTAGATAATTGAAATACACAGGTAAACATGTGTAACACACACTCCCTAGCTCTATTCACTGAGTAGTCCTGGGAGCAGCAACACCCCTACAGCAAATGAACACTGTATCCAGATCTCAATTTCCAAAAAAGCATTTTTCATTAAAAGAAACAAGGGTACTTAAAGAAAGAGCTGACTAGGACAAAGTACAGTATCCGCTTGTAACATCTTTTGCCAGAAAGTAAAGATATGCTCAAAGAATAATAGTACTGCATTGAAAGAACTCAGGAGCCAGCCTGAAGGGGCTCCCACTGGCCCAATTAGGGACAACTGGGCTTCAAAATAAGTAATAGTGACAAACCCTAACCAAGACAGAAAACTGGGCCAGGCACTGTGGGTGGCTCATGCCTGTAATCCCAACACTTGGGAGGCTGGGGTGGGAGGACTGCTTGAGCCCAAGAGTTCAAGACAAGCACCTGGGCAACACAGTCCCCATCTCTACAAAAACAAACAAACAAACAAAAATTTAGCCAGGCATGTGGTGCATGCCCATACTCCCAGCTGCTTGGGAGACCAAAGTGGGAGGATTGCCTGAGCCTGGGAGGTTAAGGCTGCAATGAGCAGTGCTGGCACCACTGCACTCCAGCATGGGTGATAGAACAAGACCCTATCTAAAACAAACAAACAAACAAACAACAAAACACACACACACACACACACACACAAATTTTTTTTAAAAGACAGAAAACCATAAGACCATAGATATAATAAGTAGGTAAGTTAAAAATGTGATGGAGAACAGGATAGTTATATGTTTTTTACGTACCCTCTCCCCCAAAACACTTATTAATTATAAAGGGAAAAGAGTAACTTTACAGCGGCAAAGCCTGGTAGACAACATTTCCTCAAATTCTCCAAATGAACACTGTAGAAATGGGACAAATTAAAACTGTGCTACCTGACAAAGTGCAAGGAAAAAAACTGTCATTTCAGTGATATTCCTGCCACAGATTAATAACCTCAGTCTAATCACAAGAAAACATCAAACAAACCTAACCTGAGGAACATTATAGAAAACAAATGGCCTGTAAATTTCAAGAGTGTACAGGTCATATGAGTCAGGAAAAAAATGAGGAACTGTTCTACACTGAAGGACACTAAAAAGGCATGACAACAAAAAGCAGTCTGTGATTCTGAATAGAATCTTCTTACTATAAAAAATGTTACTGGGACAACTGGGGACACGTGAATGGAGTGTCATAAGTAGCTGGTAGTAATGTATCAATGTTCATCTGCTGTAGTTGATGGTTGTACCATGAGGTTTAGGAGAATCTGCTTGTTTGCAGGAAACTTACACTGAAGTGTTTAGGGGTACTGGAGCATCATGCTGGCAACTTGCTCTCAAATGGGAAAGAAGTGTTCTTTTATTGTACTTCCAACTTGTTTGTAACTTTATAGTTGTTTAAAATAAAAAATAGTCATGGGGCCGGGCACGGTGGCTCTTGCCTGTAATCCCAGCATTTTGGGAGGCCGAGGTGGGCAGATCACGAGGTCAGGACATCGAGACCATCCTGGCCAACATGGTAAAATTCCGTCTCTACTAAAATACAAAAATTTAGCCAGGCGTGGTGGCGCATGCCTGTAGTCCCACCTACTCAGGAGGCTGAGGCAGAGGAATTGTTTGAACCCGGGAGGTGGAGGTGGCAGTGAGCCAAGATCGCGCCACTGTACTCCAGCCTAGGTGACAGAGTATGACTCCATTTCACACACACACACACACAAAACTCATCTAACATCTCAGAGGGATACTGTAAGGCTTAAATAAAATCAGATACAAAATTGCTTGGAGAGAAGCTAAAAGTGTCATAAAAATGCAAGATAGTATCACTATAAAACCAAAGTTATATAGGTTTCCAATGGTTACGGTTGTGGGCACACTAGATTGACAAATCGTCTTTAATCGCCACTACTCTCTATCTGTAATCCTACATTTACATATCCCGTGTTAATTTCAGACATCAAGAGAACTAGGCAGGCAGAACACAATTCTTCACAGCCTACGTCCCATACCTCTCCTCTTGAGGAGTCCTTACTCGGGGATGAAGATGATGAATGAGGTGCAGCCACCAAAGAAGTAGCACCAATGACTGCAGCTGGAGGGAGTTCTCGCTCTTCATTTCCTGGACGCCGGTTCCAGCTGGGGTCACTCATGGGTCTCCGGACAGAAGATACTATATCAGAGCTCCTGCTTCGAACTAGTCTCTCAGGGTAAGAATGTCTTTGCTTGAATGCCTCCAATTCAGCTGGAGTTAAAACATGGGAACTAAAGTTTGGCAACCTGGCCTCATTTCCTCCCACAGCTCCTTCCAGGATTGGGGGATCTGGTGGTGGATGCGATGGCCTAGCATAGTGAACCTTTGGCCTTACCACAGCAGAAGCCCCTGCAATACAGGAAAAAAAAAAAAAGTTCTGTAACTGAGACACAACTTCTCTAACAAAGGCATTAACAAGGTGGTTTGGTTTCCTCCTCCTGTCTATGACATGAGTGAAAAAGTTCATTTCACTGGTTTACCTTCATGTGAAGACAGTGGATCAAACATGGCCAGCAGAGACTCTGACTGAGAAGGAGGAGAGGTCAGCTGGTGGGCACCTAAAACAGGAGGGAAACAGTGAGACCAAGGCACAACTCAGGATAAACGGTCTCAATACAGTTTAAAGGGTTCTAAGTATTCTTTGACGGTTTCTTTTTCGATCCATTAGAACTCGAGAGGCATACGAGGGAAAAAAAAATCAAATAATGATTACTTTCAATTTATTTTCTGTTTTTATTAGTATCTTCATACACAGATTTTCTTTACATTTAAGTGGTCTGGCATCTTTACTTCTAATGGTCAAATGCTAGTATGGTTCATGCAAAGAGAACAAAGCCAGAAGACCTAAACTATCAATGTTTTCAGAATGTCACAGCTTCCCTGAGCCTCGCCTTCCCCTCACCTGAAAACACAGGGGGAAGGCCAGGTATAGGGGCTCATGCCTATAATCCCAGTGCTTTGAGAGGCCAAGGAGGGAGGACTGCTTGAGCCCAGGAGTTCAAGACCAGTCTGGGCAAGATGGTGAGACCTTGTCTCTACAAAAATTTACAAGAACTAAAACTTAAAAAATAAATAAATAAAATATAAACATAGGGGCAATACTATGTACAGACAGGGTATAAACAAAAGGTTGTAAATCTTGAAGTTCTAACACTGCTCTCAGCAAATAACTTTAAAACAGAGAAGTATGTGGAGGATGGAAATTTCAAATATAAAAAAGAAACTATTAATCTAAATGTTTTTAGTCTGAAGCTATTTTTTTTTGTCTGAAGCTATCTTTCCATGATGAATGAGAGTACTATTATGCCTTTTGATTTTTACTTTTGTTCTATAGGTAGATCATTATAAAAAATAGCCTAAAACAGCAGTTCTCAAATTTTGGTCTCAGGACTTTTTTTTTTTGGAGACAGGGTCTTGCTCTGTCACCCTGGTTGGAGTGCAGTAGTGCAAACACCTCACTGCAGCCTCAACCTCTTGGGCTTCAGTGATCCTCTTGCCTTAGCCTCCCAAATAGCTGTGAGCACAGGCGTACACCACCATACCCAGGTAATTTTTAGGTTATTTTTTGTAGAGACAGGGTCTCACCATGTTGCCCAGGCTGGTCTTGAACTTGTAGGCTCAAGCACTTCTCCCGCCTCCGCCTCTGAAAGTGCTGGGATTACAGGCACAAGCTACCATGCCTGGCCAAGACATCTTTACAACTTAAAAAATTACTGACCCTAAGAGCTTTTGTTTATAGTGGTTATATCTATTGATATTCTATATTAGAAATTAAAACTGAGGTTTAAATATTTATTAATTCATTTAAACATACCCATTAAATGGTAATACATGGGAGTCTCTCTGAACTGACTCTGGTTTGGGAGGCTGTCCATTTTTTTTTGTTTTTTTGAGACAAAGTCTCGCTCTGTCACCAGGCTGGAGTGCAGTGGTGTGATCTCGGTTCACTGCAACCTCCACCTCCTGGGTTCAAGCGATTCTCCTGCCTCAGCCTGCCGAGTAGCTGGCATTACAGGCACACGCCATGACACCCAGCTAATTTTCTGTATTTGTAGCAGAGACGGGGTTTCACCATATTGGCCAGGATGGTCTTGATCTCCTGACCTCGTGATCCACCTGCCTCGGCCTCCCAAAGTGCTGAGATTACAGGCGTGAGCCACTGTGCCCAGCCCCATTTTTTAAAAAAAGAAAAAAACTTAATGGTAACACAAAAAAGCCTTTTTTTAAAAAAATTAAAAATAACTATTATTTTCCAAAATAAAAAATGAAAAGAATGACACTTCAACATTTTTTGCAAGTATCTTTAATGTACAGCTTTGAACACAGCTGGATTCTCATGTCTGCTTCTGCTTCAATGTGCTGAAAATGTTGTTTTGGCTGAAGTATATAAAGAAAATCTGGCCTCACACAGACATGTAGTTGGAAAAGGAACAATACGTTAGTAGCCTTTTCAGAAAATTGTGGATATTATTCTTTGCTACTCTACCACATCTTGAGAAGTAAAGTTCTTTAAAGGACAGCTACAAGATAGAATTTGAAACCACATCAATGAACTTTTTGTCCTCTGTTAAATTCACATTTTTCATATCACCACGAATCTCACCAGAAAAGTCTTTAAAAACAACAGGAAGTTGTCAAACTCATGCAGGTAGACACACGTTTCCAAAATTCTAATTTTTGTCTGAAAGTTTGAATTTCATCACTGGCAACAAACTCTATTAGTTGCTTGTCTTTAAGTAACAGGATCATTTTGTTAATTTTTTTTTTTTTTTTTTGAGGCAGAGTCTCGCTCTGTCGCCCGGACTGGAGTGCAGTGGCCGGATCTCAGCTCACTGCAAGCTCCGCCTCCCGGGTTTACACCATTCTCCTGCCTCAGCCTCCCGAGTAGCTGGGACTACAGGCGCCCGCCACCTCGCCCGGCTAGTTTTTGTATTTTTAGTAGAGACAGGGTTTCACCATGTTAGCCAGGATGGTCTCGATCTCCTGACCTCGTGATCCGCCCGTCTCGGCCTCCCAAAGTACTGGGATTACAGGCTTGAGCCACCGCGCCCGGCCTAATTTATTTTTTATTTTTTTAAAGATGGGACCACAGGCATGCGCCACCACATCTGGCTAATTTTTTATTTTTTTATTTTTGTACAGACAGGGTCTCACTATGTTGCCCAGGATGGTGATGAACTTCTGGGATCAAGGAATCCCCTCCAGCCTCAGCCTCCAAAAGTGCTGTGATTACAGGTGCGAGCCAACGTGCCTGGTCATCTTTGTTAACTTTTGAGATATCTGCCAAATACCCAACTACGTATTCATAAGAAATACAGTTTGTCTGTCATTCTTTCAAGTAAAAATGATATTTCATGAAAAACCAAATAAAAATAAGTGGAAACATTGGCTAGTTTAGCTAACAACTCAAATAATCACGTAAGTGCTTCTTGAGACATCTCATCATATCTCAAAATGTGGTAAAAATGCAATATGGGTGTTTCCCATTTCTTCACACAGAATATTAAAAAGGTGTATACTCAAGGATTGAGATGTAATTAAGTAATTTTTATTCCTTCATCAAAGACATTCCTAAGTAAAACTTGTTTTTTTTTTTTTTTAAACTGTGAGTGAAGAATACAATGTGGTGCCCTTGCATCCTGCTAGGGCCCCAGCAAATTTTATCCACTTTGTTTATGCACCATAAATACAAATATCGACACAATGAAAATGGACAATAACTTTGACTTTTCTGAAAACAGTTATGACTTCATCTACCCTCCTCCCTCAAAGGGTCTTAGGACCTCAGTGGTCCATGAAGACCATGCTTTAGACTGCTGGTTTAGAACAGTGGTTCTTGATTTGTGGCTATCTTGCCCCCCAAGAGATCATTTGACAAAGTCTGGAGACATTTTTGGTTGTTGCAACCCCAGGGGGTATAGTGTATATGCTACGGGTAGGGGCCAGAGATGCTTAAACATCCTAAAATGCACAGGACAGGCCCCCACAACAAAGAATTTCCCAGCCCAAAATGTCAATAGTGTTAAGGTTAAAAAACCCTGGTTTAGAACAAAAAAACTGTAAAAATAGAAAAAGTACCTCGCTGGGCCCAGTGGCTCACGCCTGTAATCCCAGCACTTTGCGAGGCTAAGGCGGGCAGATCACTTGAGGCTGGGAGTTCAAGACCAGCCTGACCAACATGGCAAAACCCCGTCTCTACTAAAAATACAAAATTAGCCAGGCGTGGTGGCACATGCCTGTAATCCCAGCTACTCAGGAGGCTGATGCAGGAGAATCATTTGAACCGGGGAGACAGAAGTTGCAGTAAGCTGAGATTGCACCACTGTACTCCAGCCTGGGCAACAAGAGCAAAACTCTGTTTCAAAAAAAAAAAAAGAAAAGAAAAGATACCTCAAAACCTACCACCCAATATATAAAACAACTGCTAGCATTTTGGTATTTCCAGTACTTACTTCATGCATAGGTTTTTTAAAAATGTTTTACTGGCCGGGTGCGGTGGCTCACACCTGTAATCCCAGCAGTTTGGGAGGCTGAGGCAGGTGGATCACGAGGTCAGGAGTTCAAGACCAACCTGGCCAATGTGGTGAAACCCGTCTCTACTAAAAATACAAAAATTAGCTGGGCGTAGTGGTGGGTGCCTGTAATCCAAGTTACTGGGGAGGCTGAGGCAGGAGGATAGCTTGAACCCAGGAGACCCAGAAGGCGGAGGTGCAGTGAGCCGAGATCACGCCACTGCGCTTCAGCCTGGGTGACAGCAAAAGACTCCGTCTCAAAAAAAAAAAAAAAGTTTTATTATTTTGTATGTAAAATTCTACAAAATAAATTCCATGTAGTATGTTCTAGGTTTTTCTCTAAGTCATTTCATATTCCTTAATGCATTTTAAAATAGCTACATAAATTCTAATAAGTGCTTACATCAAAATTATTTAGCCATTCCATTTTCTTCAATTTTTAAGTTATTTCTAATTTTCTGCCAATACAAAACGTTATAAAGAACATCTTTGTGCCAAGGACTTTCTCTATACACGGAATTTTTTCATTATGACTGATACCTGGAAGTGGAACTAACCTGACTAAATTTAGAATGTGAACATTTAAGGCCTTAAATAGATATTGACAAAGTATGTCCCAAAGTGCTATACCAATAGATGCTATCACCAGCAATGTGTCACAATGCCAGTTTCAACCACGAATGTAGTCATTTTTCAAGTCATTCTTATTTCCCCCTCTTACCATGAGTTATTTCATCCATGTCTGGACTAGTGACAGAATCTTTACCCCCAAAATCAGAGCTGCACTCAGATCTCAAGTCTTCAATCTTATTGGGAATATCCTCAGAGGTTGCACTTATGCCTTTAAAAAACAATAGTAAAAAATAAACAGGAAGAAGAACAAAATAACCACACAAAGAGTATATGAAATTTGGAGAAACTGAAACATTCTCGAATTTTGTGTCACAGTTCTATACATGTGAGTTTAGTAGTATACCCTTTGTGGTACTACTGCTTAAATATACTTACCTTGCTTTACACAACATAATCAGAATCATACAATTCTAAAGTAGGACAGGCTACTAAGAACAGAAACAGTCGTAAAGAGACTGTCTGCCAATTACTTCAACAGGCTCCATAAAGCCACACATTAAGTTCTCAAAGATTTCAGGTGCAATGGAAATAAGTTTGTTTCCTGGAAATTATTCAGCTCTTAAATAAAATATATCTCTTTGTATCCAACTTTGGGAGGGGGTAGCCGGTGAACACCTTCAAATCCCTACTCCTTAAAACAAGACAGACATACCGGACACAACACTGAGGCCTGGTGTGCTGGGGCGGGAACTGACCTCCCTGACATCCGTATCATCAGATGTGCTACCCAGTCCAGAACAGCTCTCCAGTTCTTGTAGACGCTCCTCCTGCTTTAGGTCTGGGGCCTCTAAATAGAAGATAAGAGGTGTGTTACATTTGTGATTCTGTTAGCACACCACAATTTGAGCTTTTGTGATCCAGATAAACAAAGCTATCAGGGCATGAATGAAATCAGTGCAAATATATGTCTAAGTCTGGGATAGTTAACAATGCTAGTTAGATTAAGTGTTAAAGAAGTCAAAGTTGTGATTTTCATCCCAATATAAGCCAGTTCATTGTGCACAGATGAAAACGTGGTTTCTAGATCACTAATGTCACAGAGTATGCTACTGGTTAACACGTGAACTGGACAAGAGAGTATGCAATAGCTTGGTATTAAATCAACCACTTCCTAAAAAGTAACTCCTATGAATATTCAACAGCTGGTGAGCTAATCCTATTGTCCCCAGTTGGTCTTCAAACAAGGCTAGCATATCTGAATGCTTAAACATTATAAAACAGGCTAGCCATGGTGGCTCACACCTATAATCTCAGCACTTTGGGAGGTCGAGGAAGGCAGATCACCTGAGGTCAGGAGTTCGAGACCACCATGGCCAACATGGTGAAATCCTATCTCTACCAAAAATACAAAAACCAGCTGGGAGTGGTGGCAGGTGCCTATAATCCCAGCTACTTGGGAGGCTGGCAAGAGAATTACTTGAACCCAGGAGGCGGAGGTTGCAGTGAGCTATGATTGCACCATTGCACTCCAGCCTGGGCGAGAGAGTGAGACTCTGTCGCAAAAAAAAAAAGAAAAAGACATTATAAAACACTTATCAGGATCACTTAATAATTATTGAACCAAGTAAATCAACAGAATACAATGCAGATACATAGTTACTTATATTTACATTCTGGTAGTTGACATTTAGTTGAAGGCAAAGATGTGTCCTTGTAAGTAGAAAACAATGCAATGCATATGAAAAGACAAAGTACAAAACACTTTATATACATTTGTAATAGCCTGCACAAAAAAATCCTCAGGATTACAGAGTCTCAATTTCAATGTATTTCAAAAACACGTTAAACATGTTTTAGAGAGTCAAGTTCTCCCTTGTGATAAATCTAAACGTGTTTACCAGGCAAGCACTCAGTTTGAACTGTGTTGCTACTCTTACTCTGTCGTGAGTTTGTGGGAGATACTAAATTCAATGACTCACATGGAACTCTGATAAGGTACAGAAAATTGCTTTCAAAATAACTGAACACAGAGTCAGAAAGCACCTGCCATCAGTCTATGCTATCCAACAGAGCATTTTCCCTTAAAGGACAGAAAATGCCCTAAACTAATTTTCCATTTGACATTCTTAGCAATGTGATCACCTCACCTTTGTCAAATGTATCATTGGCCGGGCGCGATGGCTCATGCCTGTAATGCCAGCACTTCGGGAGGCCGAGGTGGGCAGATCACCTGAGGTCAGGAGTTCGAGACCAGCCTGGCCAACATGGTGAAACCCCGTCTCTCTAAAAATACAAAAATACATGCATGGTGGGGCATGTCTGTAATCCCAGCTACTCAGGAGGCTGAGGCAAGAAGATCACTTGAACCCAAAAGGCAGAGGTTGCAGTAAGTTGGGATCACGCCACTGCACTCCAGCCTGGGTGACAGACCAAGACTCCGTCTCCATTAAAAAAAAAAATGTATATTTGACAAAATATATGTAATACAGAAGTTGGGATACCTTATATTTAATTAAAACTTCTGTGTAAATGAAAAAGCAAACAATGACAGCATACTAACCTGAGTCACTTGGCAATACCTCTACACTCCAAGCTTCACTTGTGGTCTCTGATATGGTAGAACCAGTGCAGGGGTCAAGAAGCACTGACCCTGAACCTGGGAGGCACAGTAAACTGCCTAACATGTTCTCTGCTGCAGCACCTGTATAACCAGTGGGAAGCAAAGGGTTAACAAAGATCCTGTTGGAAAGTGCAGTGACAGTGGAGAAAAGCCAAACATAAGCTAACAAAATCTCTTGGCTGGGCGCGGTGGCTCACATCTGTAATCCCAGCACTTTGAGAGGCTGAGGCAGGCAGATCACTTGAGGCCAGGAGTTCAAGACCAGCCTGGCCAACATGGCGAAACCCCATCTCTACCAAAAATACAAAAATTAGCCGGGTGTGGTGGCGTGCACCTGTAGTCTCAGCTACTAGGGAAGTTGAGGCACAAGAACCCAGGAGGCAGAGGTTGCAGGGGGTGCAAAGATTGCAGTGAGCCGAGATCATGCCATTGCCCTCCAACCTGGGCAATGGGAGTGAGAACCTGTCTCAAAAATAAAAATGGCCGTGTCATTTTGGGACTCTGTCTCAAAGAAAAAAAAAGAAAACCAGGCCGGGCGCGGTGGCTCAAGCCTGTAATCCCAGCACTTTGGGAGGCCGAGACGGGCGGATCACGAGGTCAGGAGATCGAGACCATCCTGGCTAACACGGTGAAACCCCGTCTCTACTAAAAAACACAAAAAACTAGCCGGGCGAGGTGGCGGGCGCCTGTAGTCCCAGCTACTCGGGAGGCTGAGGCAGGAGAATGGCTTAAACCCGGGAGGCGGAGCTTGCAGTGAGCAGAGATCCGGCCACTGCACTCCAGCCTGGGCGACAGAGCAAAACTCCATCTCAAAAAAAAAAAGAAAACCAAACTCCTCTCTACCTACAAGAAAGAAGTCAAGGTAAGAATAACTTCAATCAAGCACACCACTAAAAATACAAAGTTCCTACTTTGGTCACAATGGCACAAGACCCTTTTCACCAGTTTCCTCCAGTCACCTTTGACTCTCCACAGAGAAAACACACATCATTCAGTCAAGTAATTTCAACAGCTTTAGCTTTGATTTTTCAGCAAATTTTACAGGGGTCCTTAATACCGTTCTAAAATTTATAGCCCTACAGGGATTAAAAACATTGAGAGTTTAACCACAGAATGTTAGGCTGGCCAAATATTTTTTCTTCCAGCATATTAGTCACTATTCAGGGCAATAAAATATATTCACAGGAAAATACACATCTTCAAAGCACTCACTTAACTGCAAATACAGCTTATTGCGCAAACACAGCTAACTGCCAAGAACAATACTACTTTGGCATCTGGAACAAAGTAATGCAAAACCAACTAAGAAATCTATTTACACTACTTAAAAATACAAATCTAAAGTATTAAACATTATTATACATCTATGTTAAAAATACTCAAGTTCAAAAGGCTTCACTACTTTTGATTAAACCTAATAAAAGAATAATTCTACTTCAGGGCATGAAAAAAATTGGAAAAAAGTTACTAATAAAAGTTACCTTTTAAAGATATATCATAAAATAATTACAAATAAAATAATGTCTGGAACTTGCCTAAGCATAATGAGGGGAGAGAAGAGGGTAGTGGGTAGGAGAACAGATGAAACAAAGCTGGCCATGTGCGTCTAACCCCTGAAGCCGAGTGATGGGTACACTGGGTTCATGATACCACCGTCTCTTGTATTTGTTTAAAATGTTCCACGATTTAGGTCGGGAGCAGTGGCTCATGACCGTAATCCCAGCACTTTGGGAGGCCAAGGCAGGTGGATCACTTGAGGTCAGGAGTTCGAGACCAGCCTGGCCAATATGGTAAAACCCCGTCTCTACTAAAAATACAAAAATTAGCTGGGTATAGTGGTGGGCACTTGTAGTCCCAGCTACTCGGGAGGCTGAGGCAGGAGAATCACTTGCACCAGGGAGGCAGAGGTTGAAGTGAGCTGAGATCGCACCACTGCACTCCAGCCTGGGTGACACAGTGAGACTCCATCTCAAATTAAAAAAAAAAAAAAACAAAAAACTTATTGGTTACTATGCTCACTATCTGGGTGGCAAAATCATTTGTGCACCAAACCCCAGCAACATACAATTTGCTGTAACAATTTCCCATGTAACAAATCTGCACATGTACCCCCGAACCTAAAATAAAAGTTAAAGAAAAATAAATATATAAATAAATTTTCCATGATTTAAAAACAAAATGAAGATGAGGGTTACAAGACTATATATCTTTCAGAACTCATAAAACAGTATCCAAAAAAGAGTGAATTTTAGTGTATGTACATAGCACCGGAATAAATTTCACATTTAAAAAAAAAAGGGCAGGAGGATCGCTTGAGCTCACTAGTTCGAGACCAGCCTGGGTAACAAAGCGAAATCCTGTCTCTATTAAAAATAAATAAAAATTTAAAAAGAAAAATAAAAACCTGGTTACCCTTTGGAACTGAATTAACCCTTCCAGAAGCGAATTCATTTTTTTAGAGAACAGCAGTATCACATTATTATGAAGGACTTTATGGCTATAATCTATAAGAATTTTCATCTTAAGGTTAGGTGTTTGGTTTCAAATGGATAATATACTAATCAGAGACAAATTAAGAACGTATATTAAGCCCTGGAAACAACACTTGACCAGAAGCTAATTCAAAACACTGGTTTTTCTTGTTTTTTTTGGGGGGGGCAGCGGGGAGGAGGATGGGTAAGGGGTGGGATTAAATGTAGAAAGGAAAAACACTACTTACGTTTAAGTAAAGAAAAAAGTACCCAAATATCTTGTTCCATACAGTTATAACAATTTCCCAGGTGGTGCTAACACACACAAGGTTTGTCAGGGCACTGGTGCTCCCTCTCATGAAAGGTCAGTGGATCTGAATAACTAAATCATGATATTTCAGAGACATTAAATGGCAGTTACCTGCAATTTCTTGCAAGCGATCTTCATCAATATTAGGGTCAAAGTCACTCCCCAAGACGTCTGTACTCCAGGTCTCACTCACTGTTTCTGATATGTCCCTATCATCTGTTAATCCCATCATGTCACGAATTTCAAACTTCCTTAGCTTATCATCAAGGTTATCCTGTGTTGTAGCTATCAAAAACAAAATTAAGCACTTTAAAAACAGTAGCACAGCTATAACTTTTTAATCAACTTTAAAGAATTTTATCTCCACGTTGATCAGACTGGTCTCGAACTCCCAACCTCAGGTGATCCACCCGCCTCGGCCTCCCAAAGTGCTGGGATTACAGGCGTGAGCCACCGTATCTGGCCTATCAATTCACTTCTTAATCTAGCATTTCGCATATGCCAACCACCTATCTCAGAATCTCCCAGGAAGCTTGCTGAAGAGGTGATATTTGTTCAACTTCTTTCATAAGCTCATATGAAAGTTCCTCCTCCACTTACGCAATGGCCTCCAGTCGATGCCTGAAGCTGAGGATCGTACCAAATCCTATATATTCCATGCTTTTTTGATCTGATAAGCAGTGTATATATGGATAGGTAGTGTATATATGGATACACGGAACTAAGAAATGATTCATATCCTGGATGCGATAAGTGAAACTGTGTGAGATTTCATCACATTACTCAGAATAGCACACAATTTAAAACTTATGAATTATTTCTGGAATTTTCCATTTAATATTTTTGTACCAAGTTTGCCCGTGGGTAACTGAAGCCATGGAAGGTGAAACCATGGATAAGGAGGTACTACTTTATTATTTGAGTTTTCTCTGCTGTGTGTAACAAACTTAATCCTAACTGATACACTGATAAACCAATCCAGTAAAATACAGCATTACTTTTTTCAAGCCACACACACTCCAATGACAATACTCTTCTTCTTTCTAAAACTTGACTTCTTCTCTAGAAGTAAGACTTGGGAAATGGAATTTTTAAAAAGCTAACCAGGTAATTCTCATGCATACTAAAGCGTAAGAATCACTGTCTGAAACCTAGTTGAGTTTTTTTTTTTTTTTTTTTTTTTTTTTTGAGATGGAGTCTCACTCTGTCACCCAGGCTGGAGTGTTGTGGCGTGATCTCGGCTCACTGCAAGGTCTGCCTCTCAGGTTCACGCCATTCTCCTGCCTCAGCCTCCCAAGTAGCTGGGACTACGGGCGCCCATCAACACGCCCAGCTAATTTTTTGTATTTGTAGTAGAGACGGGGTTTCACTGTATTAGCCAGGATGGTCTCGATCTCCTGACTTGATGATCCGCCCGTCTTGGCCTCCTAAAGGGATCACAGGTGTGAGCCACCGTGCCCAGCCCATCTTTTTTTTTTTCAGTCAGAGTCTCGCTCTGTCGCCCAGGCTGGAGTGCAGTGGCGCAAACTCAGCTCACTGCAACTCCCAGGTTCAAGTGATTATCGTGCCTCAGCCTTCTGAGTAGCTGGGATTACAGGTGCTCGCCACCTTGCCCGGCTAATTTTTGTATTTTTAGTAGAGATGGGGTTTCACTATGTTGGTCAGGCTGGTCTCAAATTCCTGACCGCAAGTGATCTGCCTGCCCAGCCTCCCAAAGTGCTGGGATTACAGGCATGAGCCACTGTACCTGGCCACGGGCATCATCTTAAATGAACAAATTCAAAAAACTCTTTCAACTTCATCTTCCTAAGGCACCTCACTTCCTCATCCTCACTGGACCAACAGCCTTCAGTGGCTTCCAGCTTACTACTAAAATACTGACATCCTTCTTTCAACAACAGGGATCCACCTACTCTTTAATCCTTACCTCACTCTATTTTCCTAACTGATACCTGAATAAGTACTATGGCTTCCCACCTCTTTGACTTGCTTATACTTGTTCTTCACCTAGAATGACTTATCTCCAACTTCTGCCAAGGCAATGCCAGCCAGCCCTTAAGGCTAATATGTTTCTTCCAATAAACTTTCCCTATACTTTCTTTCTTTTTTTTTTTTTTTTTTTGCGACAGTTTCGTTCTTTTTGCCCAGGTTGGAGTGCAATGGCATCATCTTGGCTCACCACAACCTCTGCCTCCCGGGTTCAAGTGATTCTCCTGCCTCAGTCTCCTGAGTAGCTGGGATTACAGGCATGCGCCACCACCCTGGCTAATTTTGTATTTTTAGTAGAGATGGGGTTTCTCCATGTTGGTCAGGCTGGTCTGGAACTCCCAATCTCAGGTGATCCACCCACCTTGGCCTTCCAAAGTGCTGGGATTACAGGCATGAACCACCGCGCCTGGCAGCTTTCCCTATACTTTCAACCATATGTATCTCTCACTCAGAACTGCCAAAATACATTTATGATACTTTAAATCAATTGTGTACTACTCTTCCCTATTCTAAGTTCCTTGAGCCTTGAGTCTTTGCATTGTATTCCTAAAATATTACAGAATTAAAAATCAAATATTACTGAATTTCAAGTAATTTATATTAATTTATTAAGCCTAAACAATCCACTTACCAACTAAATACATTTTGAAGAACTGAAGGAATGATGAAGAAATGTAAGTTTAATGGTGATTATATAATCTCTTACTGAACCAAGCCAACTTAATGAAAACACACTGCTCATCTTACAATCAGGTAAATTCTTTGCCACTTAGGCAACTGTGTTCCAGTTCACTTTACCTTGCTCATGTTCTAACAGTTGTAGAGCTTCAACTCCATTACTGCCAGAAGGTCCTGCTCCAAGTTCTGACACAGACTCTCCTTCCAGGTCTAGGGAGGACACTGAATTGGAGCGATTTGAAGGACCTAGAAAAATGTTTATAGCATGAGCAATCTTTTTAAAAACAGTCATGAGCCACCACACCATTTTTCATGCCTTGATAAAAGACGAACAACTGATTAAAGCGTTTTTAATACTGCCTTTATACCTTAAAAAAACACATGCCCTTTGAGATAGATATTCTGCTTCTAGGAATTTATCCTAAGGTGCTAATAACCAATTAATCTGCTGGGCGCCATGGCTCATGCCTGTAATCCCAGCACTTTGGGAGGCGGAGGCAGGCAGATCACGAGGTCAGGAGATTGAGATCATCCTGACTAACATGGTGAAACCCAGTTTCTACTAAAAATATAAAATATTAGCTGAGCGTGGTGGCAGGCGCCTATAGTCCCAGCTACTCGGGAGGCTGAGGCAGGAGAATGGCATGAACCCAGGAGGCGGAGCTTGCCGTGGGCCGAAATCGTGCCACAACACTCCAGCCTGGGTGACAGCGCAAGACTGTGTCTCAAAAAACAAAACAAAACAAAAAATATACAAATTAGCCAGCCTGGCAGCACATGCCTGTAATCTCAGCTACTCAGGAGGCTGAGGCACGGGAATTGCTTGAACCCAGGAGGCAAAGGTTGCAGTGAGCTGAGATCGCACCATTGCACTCCAGCCTGGGCAACAAAAGTGAGACTCCATCTCAAAAAATAATAATAACAGTTAATCTAAAGTTGCTTATTACAGAGCTTTCTTGGTGTTTTTTTTTTTGAGACGGAGTCTC
Source organism: Colobus angolensis palliatus (assembly GCF_000951035.1). NCBI lineage: Eukaryota > Metazoa > Chordata > Mammalia > Primates > Cercopithecidae > Colobus > Colobus angolensis. The sequence continues at coordinate 10,027,185 of NW_012122931.1, forward strand.
GCTCTGTCGCCCAGGCTGCAGTGCAGTGGCCAGATCTCAGCTCACTGCAAGCTCTGCCTCCCAGGTTCACGCCATTCTCCTGGCTCAGCCTCCCAAGTAGCTAGGACTACAGGCGCCCGCCATCACGCCTGGCTGATTTTTTGTATTTTTAGTAGAGACAGGGTTTCACCGTGTTAGCCAGGATGGTCTCGATCTCCTGACCCCGTGATCTGCCCGCCTTGGCCTCCCAAAGTGCTGAGATTACAGGCGTGAGCCACCAAGCCCGGCCTTGTTACAGAGTTTTTTTTTCTTTTTTCTTTTTTAGATAGAGTCTCGCTCTATTGTCCAAGCTGGAATGCCGTGGCACCATCTTGGCTCACTGCAACCTCCGCCTCCCAGGTTCAAGCAGTTCTCCTGCCTCAGCCTCCTGACTAGCTGGGACTACAGGTACACACCGCCACGCCCGGCTAATTCTTTGTATTTTAGTACAGACGGGGTTTCACCGTGTTGCCCAGGCTGGTCTCGAACTTGTGAGCTCAGTGAATCCGCCCGCCTCGGCCTCCCAAAGTGCTGGGATTATAGGCATGAGCCAACTCGCCCAGCCCAGAAGTTATTATGTCCGAAAAGTGGAAGCAATCTATAGATTTAATCACAGAAGAAAGTTGAAAAAATTATGATATGCCCATGTGAGTTAAGGAAAACAGCCATAAAAACCATGTAATTTAAGAATGTTAAATTACTAGAGAAATTGTTAATGCCATATTATTAAATTATAAATGGTTACAAAACAGGATAAACCTAATTTTGCTGTGAATAATCTAAAACATCAACTGCTATTAACAAAATTATAAGATTACAGGTGATTCTATTTCTCTATTTTCTACAATGAACATACATATGTGATTTTTTGGAAAAGTTAGATTAAAACGTGAAGTTATTATATTTTAGGTTTCTTTTTCAATGTCAGTATATTTGAACTATTGTCTTTTAAGAAAAAAATTGGTGCTAGTAGGTGAAATGACATATTCTCTCTTTTTTTTCTTTTTTGAGACGGAGCCATGCTCTTTCATACAGGCTGGAGTGCAATGGCGCAATCTCGGCTCACTGCAAGCTCCACCTCCCGGGTTCACGCCATTCTCCTCCCTCAGCCTCCCGAGTAGCTGGGACTACAGGCGCCCACCACCACGCCCGGCTAATTTTTTGCATTGTTAGTAGAGACGGGGTTTCACCGTGTTGGCCAGGATGGTCTCGAACTCCTGACCTTGTGATCCGCCCGTCTCAGCCTCCCAAAGTGCTGGGATTACAGGTGTGAGCCACCGCGCCTGGCCTGACATATTCTCATTTCACAACCTTGGCTTTGAATTTTCTTTTTAATACCTATTTCCATTGTATCCTGCTTCATAAAGGTATGTGTGAGTGTGAGTAAAGGAATACAGAACATTTAAGAGTATACACAACATCTTGAAATACTGGTAAGTCCATTTTTTCCCATTTAGACATGCATGATATCCTTCTAAAGGAGCTCTATAAGCTTTGGTATATATTAATATTGCAGAAACAAAACTTGCTGTTATTTCTATTTAAGTCTGAATAAAGACTTATATCTTCTCCATTTTATATGACCAAAGGCATCTTGCAATCTTAATTTTATTCAGGAAACAATCTTTACAGCCAACTGTTCAAACTCATTAGAGGAAATCTTCATTAGTCTCCTCAGTGAGAGGCACAGATGGTGTAATTATAATCTATAAGCTCCTTTAAAAAACACAAAACAAACTATTACTTGAATCACACAACTCCTTGAATGAAGTAACCCTTCACCTTCAGATATTCCTTCCAGATTATCACTGCAGAGGGAAAAGCGCAAGGTTTTATCAGGTTTACCATGGAGTTTGTTTTCATCAACGGGGACATCGCCTTGTCCTCCATCCGAAAGATGCATGTTTAGAACCTAAAAAATAAAATGTTAATTTTGGTTTATCAGCGAAAAGATTACTGATAAGGAAACAAACCACAGCAAATGCATATTTAACTCCTTAATCTTAAATTGTCAGTTTTTAACTACAAGCCCATTTAGAAGGTCTGTCAAGCTTTTAAATACCTGTGGCATAAAAGTATATTAATTAAAGCAGCTGAAGCTATGCCTTTCCATTACCCTACGAGTATCACAGATTGAACAGGCAACCAGACTACCAGATGAGTAGTGGTGAGAATTATACAAATCAGAGGTCTTTGGTACTTCTAATTCTGTCGTGTGTCAACTATGTAACCTTGAATAGAAAAGTTATTTAAATTCTCTAAGCTTCAGTTTCTTCATCTATAAAATGGTGATAGTATGTATGCCATGTAATTGCTGAGAATTAAGTAAAAAGATGCACATAAAATAGTTGTCATGTCACATATTAAATGTGCAAAATTTAAATAAAGTAAATAAACAAGGCCGGGCACAGTGGTTCATGCCTATAATCTCAGCACTTTGGGAGGCTGAGGTGGACAGATCACGAGGTCAGGAGATCAAGACCATGCTGGCTAACATGGTGAAACCCCATCTCTACTAAAAAAACAAAAAAAATTATACGGGCGTGGTGGTGAGTGCCTGTAGTCCCAGGTACTCGGGAGGCTGAGGCAGAAGAATGGCATGAACCCGGGAGGTGGGGTTTGCAGTGAGTCGAGATCACACCACTGCCCTCCAGCCTGGGTGATAGAGCAAGACTCCATCTCAAAAAATAAAAATAAATAAATAAATAAACAAAAATTTAAAACATACTAAATCTGCAAAATTTAAATAAAATTTAAAGTAAATAAAAGTAAATAAATTAAACTAGAATAAAACATGTAATCATGTTATTTTGTAGGCATCAAGATTTAATCCATCTAGTTTGAACGTCCACTTGATCACAACATACATACAGGGCCACAAAAGTCCATACCAGAAACTGAAGTATGACTTCACAGACATCTCCAGCTTAGACTGATGGCCTTTTTATAACGCTTTCTATTTGCTAGATGACTTCCAAATAACATAATTACATCTCACTACTCCCTACAAGTCTCACAACTCAGCTTTGTATGTGTATCTCCACCTTAATGAAGAATTGAGTGCTTTGTTGAAAGTCACATAGCATGTTTTAGGCACACCTGTGACTTAAACTCAGAGGTCTTGGCTCCCTTGGCTGTTGCTGAAATATGAAGGAAGAATAGTACCCTCCCTCACAAAGAAAAAAACTTACCACAAAAATGAAAAATATGCTAGGCAATACATGTTATTTAGCTTGATTTATCCATTCCACAATGTATATCAAAACATGTATACCATAAATAGATTCAATTTTTGTCAGCTAAAAGATAAATGATTTTTAAACAGATAAAAAAACCACACTCTTGGTTGCTGTTTTGGCTCTGAGTAAATTAAAAGTTTTGAAATGGTTTTATACATTTACACATGATGTATAAAATATAGGTTGTTTTGGCTGGGAGTGGTGGCAGCTCATGCCTGTAACCCCAGCACTCTGGGAGGTCGAGGCCAGCGGATCACCTGAGGTCAGGAGTTCAAAACCAGCCTGGGCAACATGACGAAATCCCATCTCTACTAAAAATACAAAAATTAGCCAGGCGTGGTAGCGTACACCTATAATCCCAGCTACTCGGGAGGCTGAGGGAGGAGAATCACTTGAACCCAGGAGGTGGAGGTTGCAATGAGCCGAGATTGTGCCACTGCACTCCAGCCTGGGTGATAGAGCAAGACTCCATATAAAAAAATAAATAAATAAATTTTTTTTTCCCCGATTTGCTTGAAATTAAATAGACATAGGCTGGGCGTGGTGGCGCATGCCTGTAATCCCAGCTACTCAGGTGGCTGGAGGAACACTTGAACCTGAGAGGTGGAGGTTGCAGTGAGCCAAGATCATACCACTGCGCTCCAGTGTGGGCGACAGAGGGAGACTCCATCTCAAAAAAAAATTAAATACACATAAAATTTTATTCATTAAAAATTTTTTTAAAAGTGGAGCTCATTCTGTCACCCAGGCTGGAGTGCAGTGATGCAATCATGGCTCACCACAGTCTTGAACTCCTAGGCACAGGCAATCCTCCTGCTTTGGCCTCCTGAGTACCTGGGACTGCAGGTACACACCACCAAACCCAGCTAATTTTTTTTATTTTTACTTCTTCTTCTCATTATTATTATTATTATATTTTTGAGACACAGTCTCACTCTGTCACCCAGGCTAGAGTGCAACGGCACAATCTTGACTCACTGCCACTTCCACCTCCCAGGTTCAAGCGATTCTCCTGTCTCAGCCTCCCAAGTAGCTAGGATTACAGGCATGTGCCACCACACCCAGCTACTTTTTGTATTTTTAGTAAAGATGGGGTTTCACCATATTGGCCAGGCTGGTCTCAAACTCCTGACCTCAAATGATCCACCCGCTTCAACCTCCCAAAGTTCTGGGATTACAGGCGTGAGCCACTGCGCCTGGCCTATTTATTATTAAGACAGGGTCTCGCCATGTTGCCCAGGCTGGTCTTGAAGTCCTGGAGTCAAGGATCCTTCTGCCTCAGCCTCCCAAAGCGCTGGGATTACAGATGTGAGTCACCATCCCTGGCAATTTTTTTATTTTTGTAGAGACAAGGTCTTACCATGTTGCCCAGGCTGGTCTCGAACTCCTGGTTTCAAGCAATCCTTTCACCTCAGCCTCCCAAAGCACTGGGATTACAGGCATGAGCCACCATAACTGGCCAACACAAATATTTTAAATTTTTTATTTTTAAGATTAAGAACTTAAGACTATTCACCATAGTGAGTAATGTGAAACTAAAACATCAGGAGAAAAATCATCTCAAGGCCTGAAGATTCATGTGAACTAACAGAAAAGGGATAATGAAGATATTTTTCCAAATCATATCCAAAGGCAAGCAATTTTGAGATGCCATACAGAAAGCCACTGTACAAAGTCAGTCACACTGGAGTATAAAATACAAAAATCGAATTTCATGCTTCTAAATCAGAGCATCTGCAAACTCTAGACTAAACTAAAACCACAGAATCTGAGTGCTAAAAAAACTTTAGCTGGGCACAGTGGCTCACACCTCTAATCCCAGCACTTTGGGAGGCTGAGGTGGGCAGATCACCTGAGGTCAGGAGTTTGAGACCAACTCGGCCAACATATAGTGAAAGCCTGTCTCTACTAAAAATACAAAAACTAGCTGGGCATGGTGGTGCATACCTGTGGTCCCGACTACTAGGGAACCTGAGGCAGGAGAATCACTTGAACAGATGAGGTGGAGGTTGCAGTGAGAACGGCCTCCCAAAGTGCTGGGTGTAGCTTCTTAATGACCATTTATCAACATATAACGTCTTCGTCTTTTGTAATCTTTCTGCTCCTCAGACTAGATAATCTCAAGTGATCCATTTTCAAGTTCACTGATGTATCTACCTGTACAAATTTGCTGTTGAACCCCTCTAGTGTGTTTTTCATTCCAGTTATTATACTATTCAACTCCAGAATTTCTATATGGTTCCTTCTGTAATTTCTACCTCTTTATTGATATCTTCTATTTTGGTGAGACCTTGTTCTCTTGGTTTTCTTTAGTTCTTTGTCCATGGTTTCCACAGCTCTTTGAGTCTATTTTTAAAAAATTGATTTCAAGTCTTGAGTAAGCCCAATGTCTGCTTCATCAAGGCCATTTTCCTTCCTCCCTCCCTCCCTCCCTCCCTTTCTTCCTTCCTTCCTTCCAGTTTCACTCTTGTTGCCCAGGCTGGAGTACAATGGCGCAATCTCAACTCACCACAACCTCAGCAACCCAGGTACAAGTGATTCTCCTGCCTCAGCCTCCTGAGTAACTGGGATTACAGGCACGTGCCACCAGGCCCAGCTAATTTTGTATTTTTAGTAGAGATAGGGTTTCTCCATGATGGTCAGACTGGTCTCAAACTCCCAACTTCAGGTGATCCGCTCACCTCAGCCTCCCAAAGTGCTGGGATTATAGGAGTGAGCCACCACCCAGCCATCAAGGACATTTTCTTTTTCTTTTTTTTTTTTCAGATGGAGTCTTGCTCTATTGCCCAAGCTAGAGTGCAGAGTGCAGTGGTGCAATCTTGGCTCACTGCAACCTCTGCCTCCCAGGTTCAAGTGATTCTCCTGCCCTAGCCTCCTGAGTAGCTGATATTACAGGTGCACGCCATCACGCCTGTCTAATTTTTGTATTTTTAGTCGAGACGGGGTTTCACCATGTTGGTCAGGCTGGTCTCGAACTCCTGACCACGTGATCCGCCCAATTTCACCTCCTGAAGTGCTGAGATTACGGCCATGAGCCACTGCGCCCAGCCTATCAAGGACATTTTCTATTAACTTTTTTCCTGTGAAAGGGCCATATTTTTTGTTTCTTTATATGCTTCATAAGTTGTGCTGAAAAGCAGACGTTTTAAATATTATAAAGTGAGCATTAAAAAGTTTAAAAAGTCAGGAAACAACAGATGCTGGAGAGAATGTGGAGAACACTTTTACACTGTTGGTGGGAGTGTAAATTAGTTCAACTATTGTGGAAGACAGTGCGGCAATTCCTCAAGGAACTAGAACCAGAAATACCATTTGACTCAGCAATCCCATTACTGGATATATACCCAAAGGATTATAAATCATTCTCCTATAAAGACACATGCACACATACGTTTACTGCAGCACTATTCACAATAGCAAAGACTTGGAACCAACCCAAATGCCCATCAATGACAGACTGGATAATGAAAATGTGGCACATATACACCATGGAATACTATGCAGCCATAAAAAAGGATTAGTTCATGTCCTTTGCAGGGACACTGATGAAGCTAGAAACCATCATTCTCAGCAAACTAATGCAGGAACAGAAAACCAAACACTGCATGTTCTCCCTCATAAGTGGGAGCTGAACAATGAGAACACATGGACACAGGGAGGGGAACATCACACACTGGAGCCTGTCGCGGGGGCGGAGGGTTAGGGGAGGCATATCATTAGGAGAAACACGTAATGTAGATGACGGGTTGATGGGTGTAGCAAACCACCACGGCACATGTATACCTATGTAACAAACCTGCACGTTCTGCACATGTATCCCAGAACTTAAAGTATAATTAAAAAATTAAAATAAAATAAAAATAAATGTTATAAAGTGGCAGTTCTGGAAATCAGATTACACCCCTTGGTTGTTGCTGCTTGTTGTAGTGACTGTTATTTAATGACCTATCTAAATTTTCTGTCACATGTGGCCTCTGAAGTGTCTATTCTGTTAGCTTAGTGGTGAGCACGTGATTTGGCAGATTTAACACCTGGAATAAAACAAAACAAAACATTTCCAAGTCTTTGAAATTTGGCTCTGTGTTGGGGTACTTCAACACTTAGCCAGGCAGTTTGCAACTGTACCTTAGCCTTCATTTCCTGCTTGGGTTCAGCCTGAAGGTTAGCCAGCAGTGAGAGCCTGGGTCTTCTAAGGTCTTTCCTGAGCACATGACCAGCCCTGGGCATGTGTACAACCTTCTAGATTCCCCAGAACGTGTGGGAGCTTTTCAAAGCCTTCGTGCCCCCTAGTGTCTCCTTCCCAAGCCTCTTTCTTCATAAGCATTTGGATCTATATGTGGCTTGCCCTGATTGCTATCCATTAATGCAAGCAGAAGCAACTAATATATCTGCTTTTCAATACTTTTGACAAATGCCATCTGTGTAGCTGCCTCAGCCCTGGGAAAGATCAGAGGCAGGCAAAACAAAGCCAAGCCCTTGAGATGATCTTTCAGATCTACCAGACAGATCAAAATACACAACCCTGCGTTCAGAATAAGGTCCACATTCCTCCCTCAAGTACCAGCACACTGCACAGTAAGCTGTCTTCAAAGCAGCCACTGGGCTGGGGGTTGAAGATGGTAACAGGGTAGGATCACAGAGCTCTCTTAACAAAATTCAGCAGTTTTTTTCTTCACTAAGCATTCCTTTGTTGTTAAAAGTTTTTTTATTAGATTCCAGAGTTCCAAATAAGTTGATTCTGACAGTTTTTGACAGCTTATGTGTGTGTATGGAGGGATGGAGTTTTGGAGATTGTTGGTCTTCCCTACGGGGGATGTCATAGTCCCAAACACACTTTACCAACCACCATCACTTTATCAATCACTAAAACTGGCCCCTTCTTCCTAGACCATTTTCTTGAATAACAAGCAATCATGTTGAATATAAGAAGCTGCTACTGGCAGGGCGCGGTGGCTCACGCCTGTAATCCCAGAACTTTGGGAGGCCGAGACGGGCAGATCATAAGGTCAGGAGATCGAGACTATCCTGACTAACACAGTGAAACCCCGTCTCTACTAACAATACAAAAAATTAGCCAGGCATGGTGGCGGGCGCCTGTAGTCCCAGCTACTCGGGAGGCTGAGGCAGCAGAATGGCATGAACCCGGGAGGCAGAGCTTGCAGTGAGCCAAGATCGTGCCAATGCACTCCAACCTGGATGACAGAGTGAGACTCCGTCTCAAAAAAAAAAAAAAAAAAAGAAGCTGCTACTTTAGGGAGTCAAGATTTCTTCTTCTTTTCTTTTTGCTTCTTTTTTCTGGTTTTTTTTTTTTTTGAGACAGAGTTTCACTCTTGTTGCCCAGGGTGGCGTGCAATGGGTCGATCTCGGCTCACTGCAACCTTCACCTCACGGGTTCAAGCGATTCTCCTGTCTCAGCCTCCCAAGTAACTGTGATTACAGGCATGTACCACCACACCCAGCTAATTTTTATTTTTAATGAAGATGGGTTTACTATGTTGGTCAGGCTGGTCTCGAACTCCTGACCTCGGGGGATCCACCCACCTTGGCCTCCCAAAGTGCTGGGATTATAGACATGAGCCACTGCACCTGGCCTTCTTTTCATTCACCTTTAAGCCAAGTTTTTTGTTACAAATATATTAAAAATGATTCCCAAACCTCGAACTCCATTTCTTAAAAAAATTTATTTTCTTAGTTTTCCATTATCTCTTCCATTTTTTCCTGACCAGTCAAAGAATACAACATGTATCTCAAGATACATTTCAATATATTTTTGGCTCTATAATGCAGGAATACTACCAGTATACCACTAGAAAGAAAACAAATACAAAACATTTCCTACAAGTCACTGGAAAAGTCTCTTTAATTTCCATACCACAATCTCCTGGCTTCATCTCTCTTCTGCTACTGCCTGGAAAATTCCTTTTGCTTGGACCTATTCACCAACTTCAGTGCTACAGATGTATTAATGTGAAGGGCCTCACAACTGTTCACAGGGAGCTTAGCATGTGATGGTGTGTCATGGTGGGACCACTGAAGATAACAAAGACTTAAACATTCAATTCATTGGCTGGGTGCGGTGATTCACACCTGTAATCCAAGCATTTTGGGAGGCCGAGGCTGGTGGATCATGAGGTCAGGAGATCGAGACCATCCTGGCTAACACGGTGAAACTGCATCTCTACTAAAAATACAAAAAATTAGCTGAGCATGGTGGCAGGCGCCTGTAGTCCTAGCTACTTGGGAGGCTGAGGCAGGAGAATGGTGTGAACCCGGGAGGCGGAGCTTGCAATGAGCCGAGATCACGCCACTGCACTCCAGCTTGGGTGACACAGAGAGACTCCGTCTCAAAAAAAAAAGAAAAAAAAATTACTTCTCAGATCTAAATGTCTGTGCTCCCCCAAAATCTGTATGTTGAAATTCTAACCCCCAAGGTGATGGTATTTGGATACGGGGCCTTTAGGCAGGTGATTAGGTTGTGAAGGCAGGGCCCTCACAAATGGAATAAGTGCCCTTATAAAATAGGCCCAACCAGCCAGGTGCGGTGGCTCACACCTGTAATCTCAGCACTTTGGGAGGCAAAGGCAGGTGGATCACCTCAGTTCGGGAGTTTAAGACCAGCCTGACCAACATGTAGAAACCCCACTTCTACTAAAAATATAAAATTAGCTGGGCATGGTGGCACATGCCTGTAATCCCAGCTACTCAGGAGGCTGAGGCAGGAGAATCGCTTGAACCTGGGATGCGGAGGTTGCAGTGAGCCAAGATCGTGCTATTGCACCCTAGTCTGGGCAACAAGAGCAACACTCCATCTCAAAAAACAAAATAAAATAAGCCCAAAGACCCAGCAAGAACACATTATCTATGAACCAGTAAACAGATCCTCATGAGACACTGAGTCTGCCTTGACTATAAGAGTTCCTGGCCTCTACAAATATGAGAAATAAATTTCTATTGTTTATAAGCCACCCAACCTCTGGTGTTTTGCTACAGCAGCCTGTATGGACTAAGACATGAATACTGATTTACAGAAGCAACTGACCAAGTACCTTCATACCTCATTTTCTGACATCATCCCTGGAGTAAGCTGGGGACCTGTCCCTAAGGAAATGACCAACACCTCTTCTGGTTGCACCTCCTGGATGGTTTCTTGAGATGATCCTTCATGGTCCATATGTAGGTCCATTAGCATATTGGTGCGGCTTCTGCTCCGAGTTGCTAATAAAAAATTTCAAATAAAATAATTTAGAAAAATAGACAAATGAAGAAAATGGTATGCTAAAAACGAAAATATATTTTCTATTAGTGCAGAACATTTGCACATGCACAAGAGTGGTAAAAATATAAATAAGAAAAAACAAAACAAAACAAAAAACTAAATCCTCCCAGTTACTCTACTGACTAATAAAGATTCTCCTTCAAAACTGATAATCAAGAACAGTGATCCAAGTCCATGTTACAGTAAGTGCCACATATATGATCACATCTGCAGAACAGCAAACATGTCCCAATCAATTTAAGACTTGGAGTGACAAAAAAAGCATTACCTCATTTCTTATCTTTTTAAGATGCCTTAACTAATTTTCCTATAAAACGATGTAACTGCTACTGGTCTCCCATACTGGAAACTGAACTTACAAGCATCAGAAAATTTCATGTGAGGGATTACACCTGTAATCCTAGCACTTTGGGAGGCTGAGGCGGGTGGACTGCCTAAGTTCAGGAGTTCGAGACCGGCCAGGGCAACACGGTAAAACTCCGTCTCTACTAAAATACAAAAAATTAGCCAGGCATGGTGACGTGCACCTGTAATCCCAGCTACTCAGGGGGCTGAGACAGGAGAATCAGTTGAACGAGGCAGGCGGACATTGCAGTGAGCCAAGTCTGCACTACTGCACTCCGGCCTGGGCGTCAGAGCGAGACTCCATCTCAAAAAAAAAAGAAAAAAGAAAAAGAAAAGAAAAAAGAAAATTTCATATGAAAACCTAATAGCCACATAAATAAGATACTTTAGTTAGGCAACTGTTAACAAAACCAGAATCAGGGTTTGTTTTTTTGAGACAGAGTTTCACTCTTGCTGCCCAAGCTAGAGTGCAGTGGCACAATCTCGGCTCACTACAATCACCACCTGCTGGGTTCTAGCAGTTCTCCTGCCTCAGCCTCCTGAGTAGCTGGGATTACAGGCAGCCACCACCACACTCAGTGAATTTTGTACTTTTAGTAGAGATGGGGTTTTGCCATGTTGGTCAGGCTGGTCTCAAACTCCTGATCTCAGGTGATCCACCACCTCGCCTTCCCCAAGTGCTGGGATTATAGGCATGAGCCACCGTGTCCAGCCCAGAATCAGTTTTTAAATGTACTTTTCCCCCCTGAAATGTATGTCTTTTCAAAGATACAAGAGAGAAAATTTCTTTATGTTTGGATAAAAGGTCCTTTCTGCTTTGGAAACAGTATAAATTAATAAAGGCTTCAATTATTTTTGTTTCTTTCCCCTGCGTATAAGCAAACAAAAAATACATTTTTCTAAAATAACTGCTGGGTGTAGTGGCTCACGCCTGTAATCCTAGCACTCTGGGAGGCTGAGGCAGGTGGATCACCTGAGGTCAGGAGTTTGAGACCAGCCTGGCCAACATGGTGAAAACCTGTCTCTACTAAAAATACAAAAAGTTAGCTGAGCATGGTGGTGGGCACCTGTAAGTAATCCCAACTACTTGGGAGGCTGAGGCAGGAGAATCACTTGAACCCGGGAGGTGGAGGTTGCAGTGAGCCTAGATCACACTGTTGCACTCTGGCCTGCAAAATAAGAGTGAAATTCCATCTCAAAAAAAAAAAAAGAAGGCTGGGCGCAGTGGCTCATGCCTGTAATCTCAATACTTTGGGAGGCTGAGGCAGGTAGATCACCTGAGGCCAGGAGTTCAAGTCCAGCCTGACCAACATGGAGAAACCCCATCTCTACTAAAAATACAAAATTAGCTGGGCGTGGTGGCACACGCCTGTGATCCCATCTACTCGGGAGGCTGAGGCAGGAGAATGGCTTGAACCTGGGAGGCAGAGGTTGTAGTGAGCTGAGATCATGCTATTGCACTCCAGCCTGGGCAACAAGAGCTAGACTCTGTCTCAAAAAAAAAAAAAAAAAAAAAAAATCAAGAAAAAAAAGGTTCTATTTTCTTTCAGAGGGCAATAAAATTCAGTACAACCAGAATACTAAATAGAAATTATGTTTTGGTACAAAATAATGAAAAATAGAGACATAAAGCAAAAACAACTATAGTAGCAGCAAAAGACAACTTCACATTGTATGAAAGCTGACCTACTTGAAGACAGAAGCAGAAATATAAACAATCATCTTTCTTTACAATGCTGATTAATGTTCATTAATCACAGAGCACACATCAATTTCCAAGTCTAAAACAGGCCTACTCACACCTTTATTTGCTTACCCTATCTTCTATTGAATTGCAAATTGAAATTCAAGTTCATAAACAGATCTACGAATCTTAACAAACTCTGCAACTATAATTTATAAAAATGCAAGCAATCAAATTTTATGTAGCAATTTACATAAAGTAAAAGCAACATGCACATGGAGCATACTTTTATAAACTATTTCTTAAATAAAATTATAAAAGAAGAGGAAGAACAGCCTATTACCCACCAAACGGGGTTACTAGTGTAATATGAGCGGTAATATTGGTAGCTGAGGAATCCCAGGCAGTGATGGCTGCTAACTGTTGTCCTGGGTTGCAAAAGCATTAAATAGAAAGAAAACCAACCCTCTGAACAATGGACAAATTTTTTAAGATACGAAATAAATGCAATAGCCAGATAACAAGACTATACAAAATAATACTGGGTATACATTTGAAATTCACTTATATTTAATCACACTTTTAGACAATGGGAAATGAAAAAACTAATGTATATCAGTGAACAATGGAAAAAAAATCTCTGATTTACTAAAAATCATTTACTTCATCATGTGAACAGAGTGCAAATAGCCCATAAAAAAACCATTAAATGCCTGGGCATGGTGGCTCACACCTGTAATCCCAGCACTTTGGGAGGCTGAGGCAGGTGGATCACCTGAGGTCAGGAGTTCGAGACGAGCCTGGCCAACATGGCAAAACCCCGTCTCTACTAAAAATACAAAAATTAGCCGGTGGTGGCGGGCATCTATAATCCCAGCTACTAGGGAGACTGAGGCAGAAGAATTGCTTGAACCTGGGAGGTAGAGGTTGCAGTGAGCCGAGATTGTGCCACTGCCCTCCAGCCTGGACAACAAGAATGAGACTCCATTTCAAAAAAAAAAAAAAAACCATTAAGTGCAAAATCCCTTTTTCTATTTTTTATTTTCAAAACGGACATATTGGGGTGACACAATAAGACAAAGACTTGAAGAATATGATGCCACACTACTGTTGATACAATTCCACGTTATGTTAAATATAAGGTAGATTAATTTTAAGAAACTGGTAGTTCTTAATGGATTAGCTCACCGAAGTTTAAAAGTAAAACCCCTCTCTTCAAAATGCATAAATTAAAAAGAACTATGTTCACCAAGTGTTGCTGAGTTCCTCATTATAATTAGGCAGGCACTAAAATAATCCTGTTCCCTTGGCTTAAACACTTTTTCCCCATCTTGTTTACTTTGCCTAACTTCCATTCATCACAAAGCACAAATAGGCTTCACCTGCTCCAAGATCTTCTCCTGATACCATCACCATTTTGGCTAAGTTAGGTGTCCCCATAACCCTCATACTTATCTCCTCAGAATGCGTAGTATGCTGAAGGGTACTACTCTCTTCTTGTTCTCCCTAACTAAACTATCAATAGCCTACTTGACAGTTAGGGCAGGTTCTAATGGTCTTTGTATCCAGTGTCTATCACAGTGCCTCATGTGCAAGACACATCCACTCTCACAGGACTTTTGTGGGGATTAAATGAAACAACACTTATAAAGTACCTACCCAGAGTATGGAACATGGTATATGCTCAATTAATTTTTTTGTAGACAGATAGATAACAAATATTAACCAAGCAAATAAGTCTTAATTAAATAGAATTCTTAAATAAACAAACTTGAAAAAATAAAATGAAACTTTTGCTTTATTTTATAACATTAAGATATCTTAGCTCAGTTGATAAAACAGTGATTAATGAAAATAATAATAGAAAAATACTATTATTTTCCACTTTATTGACGGAAACTTCTAAAATAGTATTGTTTATTACATTATTTAGAACTTTGTAGAAATGAGGGGGCTACCTTTTTTTTTTTTTTTGAGATAGGGTCTCACTCTGTCACTGAGGCTGAAGTGCAATGGCACGATCATAGTTCACTGCAGCCTCGACCTCCCAGGCTCAAGCAATCTCCCCATCTCAGCCTCCCAAGTAGCTGGGACCACAAGGCACGTGCCACCCTCTTACAACTACTGAGGGCTACATAGTTTTAAAAATGACTACTTATGGCCGGGCGCGGTGGCTCAAGCCTGTAATCCCAGCACTTTGGGAGGCCAAGATGGGCGGATCACGAGGTCAGGAGATCGAGACCATCCTGGCTAACACGGTGAAACCCCGTCTCCACTAAAAAATACAAAAAACTAGCCGGGCAAGGTGGCGGGCGCCTGTAGTCCCAGCTACTCCGAAGGCTGAGGCAGGAGAATGGCGTAAACCCGGGAGGCGGAGCTTGCAGTGAACTGAGATCCGGTCACTGCACTCCAGCCGGGGCGACAGAGCGAGACTCCGTCTCAAAAAAAAAAAAAAAAAAAAAGACGACTTATAACATTTCCAAAATTTTTTCAAGAAAAGACAATAAAATTTGAACAAAGTATACTGTGGATAGAAAAGTAGGTAGACAAAGCTAAAGCCTACTGATAAACCTTAACTAATCTGATACGATTTCTAAAAACTGAAATACCATCAGTAAACATGAAGAGAAAGACTTTCCCAAGTACTTAAACATATATTCCAAAACACTGAGCAGTAACAAAGGCTAACGAAATATTAAACTTAAAAGAAAGCTCCGATATGAGAAATTCTGCTTACCTATAGGTAATCGATTCTTTTTATTTGCTGGAGTGGTTGCCGGGGACAGCTGAGGCGTATTGTAGGGAGTCATTTCTAAACTGCTGCTTTTTCCTGGCTTGGCCAGGGGTAGGTTTGCCAATAAATTGTCAAGAGCCATTCTATCTTCTCTCAGTTGATCTCCAGACATCACACTCTTCATAAAATTCACCTGGCAAAAGCAAAGAACATTAGCTAGTGAAATCACTTTTTCAAATACAATATGTATTTCCCACACAATGTACTCATGTATGTCTCTGCTCACGCTTAGCTAAAAGACTTTTGAGAAAATTCTATTAAACAATGAAGCCATTACCAGAGTAATAAGCTGACTATAGGTTATATAAACCACAGTTCTGCTCAATCCTTCCAGAAGATTAACGGAAGACAATGGAGGGGTCTCCACTGCACGGCCTCCAATCACAACATCAAGGAACGCGGCAACACAGCTCTGTTAAAACAGGGAAACAACAGTGAAACATTTCCCTTTAAAATACTGGAAAGAAATTTCTGATTAACGTGGACAAGCATGAAAAAATTTTAACATCTTAAAAATCATATTTTTTTAAGATGTTAAATAATTTTTTTTTTTTTTTTTTTGGAGACGAAGTTTCACTCTTTTGCCCAGGCTGGAGTGAAAGAGCGCCATCTTGGCTCACTGCAATCTCTGCGCACCTCCTCCCCCACTGTAATTTTCCTGCCTCAGCTTCCAGAGTAGCTGGGATTATAGGTGCCATGACCATGCCTGGCTAACTTTTGTATTTTTAGTAGAGATGGAGTTTTGCCATGTTGCACGGGCTGGTCTGAAACTCCTGACTTCAGGTGATCCACCGGCCTCAGCCTCCCAAAGTACTAGAAATACAAGTGTGAGCCACCCTGCCTGGCCTAATTTTTGTATTTTTTTGTAGAGATGGGGTTTCACCATGTTGCCCAGACTGGTCTCAAACTTGTGAGCTCAAGCGATCCACCCACCTCAGCTTCCCAAAGTGCGCCCAGCACTAGGATTACGAGCATGAGCCACTGTACCCAACCTAAAACATTAAACTCTTTTTGTAATGATATAGTCTAAAATCTTGGGGCTGGGTGTAGTGGTGTATGCCTGCAATCCCAGCACTTTGGGTAGCCAAGGTGGGTGGGTTGCTTGAGCTCAGAAGTTCGAAACCACTTGGGCAACAGGGCAAAACCTTGTCTCTACAAAAAATACCAAAATTAGCCAGGCGTGGTGGCGTGCACCTGTAGTCCCAGCTACTTGGGAAGCTGAGGTGGGAGGATTGCTTGCGCCAGGGAGGTCAAGACTGCGGTGAGCTGAGATGGCGTCACTAGGTGACAAAGTGAGACCCTGTCTCAAAAAAAGAGAAAATAACAATAAGATGTTGGAGACAAACATAACACAACACAGAACAGTATATACATTGTGCTACTATTTCTGAAAGGGGAAGGAGTGTTGGAAGTATATAGTGTATGTAGGAATTTGCTTGTAAACATATTGACCTCTAGAAGGATACACAACCTGATAACATCAAGAATCTTTCAGGGGCCAGGCATGGTGGCTCACACCTATAATTCCAGGTACTAGGAGGCTGAGGCAGGAGAACTGCTTGAACCTGGGAGGCGGAGTTAACAGTGAGCTGAGATCACGCCATTGCACTCCAGCCTGGGTGACAACAGCAAACCTCTGTGACAAGAGGGAAACTCAGTCTCAAAAAAAATCTTTTGTTGGGGGCGGGGAATGAAGACTAGAGATGAGAGGGGGAAGGGAAATTTTACTCAAATATCCTTGAATTTTCATAGGTTGAATGTATAGCTTAATCAAAGTAAGACTGATTAAAACTTTATTTAACTAAATTAATTGAACAATGTCATGGATGTTAACTTATAAACTACACTTAAAATTAAACAATTATCGACCAGGCATGGTGGCTGACATCTATAATCCTAGCACGCTGGAATGCTGAGGCAGGAGGATCGCTTGAGGCCAGGAGTCAAGACCAGTCTGGGCAACATAGTAACACCTCATCTCTGTAACAATAAAAACAACCGGGCATGGTAGTATGCCCCTATAGCCCAGGTACTTGGGAGGCTGAGATGGAAGGACTGCTTGAGCCCAGGAGTTTGAGCCATGATCACACCACTGCACTCCAGCCTGGGCAACAGAGTGAGACACCGACTCAAAAATTTAAAAGTTGGCCAGGTGTGGTAGCTTACGCCTATAATCCCAGCACTTTGGGAGGCCGAGTTGGGTAGATCACAAGGCCAGGAGTTCAAGACCAGCCTGGCCAAGATGGTGAAACCCAGTCTCTACTAAAAATACAAAAGTAGCCAGGCGTGGTGGCATGCGCCTGTAGTCCCAGCTACTGGGGAGGGTGAGGCAGTGAGTTGCTTGAACCTGGAGGCAGAGGGTGCAGTGAGCCAAGATCACGCCACCACACCCCAGCCTGGGCAACAGAGCAAGACTCCATCTCAAAAAAAAAAAACTTTTTAAAACAAAATAATCTTAATAGCTCTTTGATTCTCTTTATGATGGCATCTCCTCAATACGTCTGTGGGAGTTAATCATCTTTAAATGCTGCTGATCCAATACTGTAGCTAATTAAAAGAACATTTAATTCAGACATCACCTAAGGACAAGATTTAATAAAGAGAACAGTTAGGCTCACTAATACTTCAGAATTTTCTATAAATCGTATTTATTCTTACTTTGTCAAATTTTCCAAGGCTGCTCTTTGTTCGGGGATCTCCTTCTTCAGAGCCAGTCATTGCTAACTGCTGCAAAAGGCGGCCTACCTGCAACCCAAAGCAGCGGTAGGGAGACATAAGCTACAGACAGATACTCATAAATACCTCTCTGTGAAAGCAAGCACATCTATTCAATTCTCAGTATCTGTTTCATAATACTATTCATATCACCTGACCAGGCATATGAAATAGTATCCCCCAAAAGATGTGTACCTTATGTTGGCTTTTGCTATTTTTAGATTAAGAGTTAGAGAAAGTATAAATTTTTGCTTTAATTTCTCTTTAACACACAAGATATCAACATTGGGGGAAAAAGCACAATACATTTGTTTCTGACATCGTACTTTTCATGTGTTTACAGCTTTTTAAATTAATTTTTAAGGCCGGGCGCAGTGGCTCAAGCCTGTATTCCCAGCACTTTGGGAGGCTGAGACGGGTGGATCACGAGGTCAGAAGATCAAGACCATCCTGGCTAACCCGGTGAAACCCCGTCTCTACTAAAAAATACAAAAAAC
>NW_012122931.1:10046447-10072719 GCF_000951035.1 Colobus angolensis palliatus
AAAAAAAAAAAAAAACTCTACTGTTTCCTGGATAAGGAGTCAAAAATTTTGTGCTCATTTCAGAAGCACATATTAAAATTGAAACTCCACAGAGACTAGCATGGCACCTGTGCAAGGATGACACACAAATTTGTGAAAAGCTCCATATTATAATTTTTTTTAATTTATAAAAGTTAAAAAAAAGTTAGCTTTATTTCAGGCATTTCTATACAGTGAATTGTTAAACACCCCAAGGTGCTATAACTGATCATAAAAAAGAGCTAATCCTTTTTCTCTGATTTCTTATTTTTTTAATTAATTTTTTTTTTTTTTGAGATGGAGTTTCACCCTTGTTGCCCAGGTTGGAGTGCAATGGCGCAATCTTGCCTCACCGCAACCTCCGTCTCCCAGGTTCAAGCAATTCTCCTGCCTCAGCCTCCCAAGTAACTGCGATTACAGGCATGCGATACCATGCCTCACCGCAACCTCCGTCTCCCAGGTTCAAGCAATTCTCCTGCCTCAGCCTCCCAAGTAACTGCGATTACAGGCATGCGATACCACACCGGCTAATTTTGTATTTTTAGTAGAGATGGGGTTTCTCCATGTTGGTCAGGTTGGTCTCGAACTCCGGACATCAGGTGATCTGCCCGCCTGGGCCTCCCAAAGTGCTGGGATTACAGGCATGAGCCACCACAGCCGGCTAATATTTTTTTTTTAATAGATATGGGGTGGTGGGGGGTCTCACTGTGTTGCCCAGGCTGGTCTCAAAATCCTGACCTCAAACGATCTGCCCACCTTGGCTTCCCAAAGTGCTGAGATTACAGGTGAGAGCCACTGCACCAAGTCTGAGCTAATCATTTTTTAAAAATCACCCAAGGCCGGGTGCGGTGGCTCACACCTGTAATCCCAACACTTTTGGAGGCCAAGGCAGGTGGATCATCTGAGGTCAGGAGTTCGAGACCAGCCTGACCAACATGGTGAAACCCCGTCTCTACTGAAAATACAAAATTAGCCAGGTGTGATGGTGCATGCCTGTAATCCCAGGCACTAGGGAGGCTGAGGCAGGAGAATCACTTGAATCTCGGAGGCGGAGGTTGCAGTGAGACGAGATTGTGCCACTGCACTACAACATGAGCAACAGAGCAAAACTCTGTTTAAAAAAAATAATAAAACGGCTGGGCGTAGTGGCTCATGCTTGTAATCCCAGCACTTTGGGAGGCTGAGGCAGGTGGATCACGAGGTCAGCAGATCGAGACCATCCTGGCACTAACACGGTGAAACCCCGTCTCTACTAAAAATACAAACAATTTGCTGGGCATGGTGGCACGCACCTATAATCCCAGGTTTTTGGGAGGCTGAGGCAAGAGAATCACCTGAAGCCAGGAGGCAGAGGTTGCAGTGAGCCGAGATCACGCCACTGCACTCCAGCCTGGGCAACAGAGCGAGACTCTGTATCCAAATAATAATAATAATAAAATAAAAAATAAAAATCACCCAAAAATAGTCTATTCTAAATAAACACCAGTTTTTCACAGTATATCTGAGGGATAAGGTGTGATGAAGAGTCCATGAAGAAATAATAACATGACTTCAGTCATTTAGATGATTGCAAAAAAATGCTAATATACATCCAAAAATCCTCTTTCTGAAACTCTTAAAAGAGCTTCAGATTTCAGAATTCAGAGATTTTAGAAAGGTAATGCAGTGTATATACACAACATGTTCAATATACAGATGGCATTTTGTAATCAAATGAATCAACATTTCTGCAACAAAATATGAGTATTCACTAGCACTAAATGGAATAACAATTATAAATATAGCTGGGCATGGTGGCGTTCCCCTGTAATCTCAGATACTCAGGAAGCTGAGGCAGGAGAATCACTTGAACCCAGGAGGCGGAGGTAGCAGTGAGCCAAGATCGCACCATTGTACTCCAGCCTGGGCAACAAGAGTGAAACTTCATATCAAAAAAGAAAAATGAAAAAAAAAAAAAATTGTGAATAGCCTCATGGTACTTCAGCACAGGTTTTGCTACCAAATAAGGTATAGAAGACATTCAGTTTTTGTTCATTTTGGGTTCTGAAATTATAGAAAAGGGATGGTGGACTTGTTCTAGAAAATCTAATCAACTATACATTCAAGTGTGTGAGGATTCCATTTAAAAGCAAACACAGCCAGGTGCAGTGGCTCATGCCTGTAATCCCAGGACTTTGGGAGGCCGAGGCGGGCAGATCACAAGGTCAGGAGTTCGAGACCAGCCTGACCAACATGGTGAAACCCCCGTCTCTACCAAAAATACAAAAATTAGCCAGACGTGGTGGTACATGCCTGTAATCCCAGCTACTCAGGAGGCTGAGGCAGGAGAATTGCTCGAACCCGGGAGGCGGAAGTTGCAGTGAGCTGAGAATGCACTACTGCACTACAGCCTGGGTGACAGAGTAAGTCTCCGCCTCAAAAAACAGACAAAGACAAAATGTTTTGTGACCACCATAGTTTTAAATCCCAGTATTACAGCTTTTATTTAATAAGATGCAAATACTTGGAACTGGTTGAGAAAATGTCGTAACAATATACAAATATTGTCGTCATATTATTTGTTCCCACCCCCACAGCCCAATCAACTGATTTTAAACTAAATGTCACATTAATAATAATAGCAAAAGCATACCTGCATCAGATTAAATCGTGCTACCTCATTAATAGGAGCATCAGAAATTATTCCATACTGTTCTGGATTGACAACTGCAGGACAAATGAAGCAGGCCAACAGGAGATCAGTACACATTGCCCGGACCTCCCCCACTTCCAGCCTATCTACACAGGAGAGGGTTTTGTACATCTGAGACACGATCCACCTTAAACTATGTGGAAAACAGTATGTGTTCTGTTTGAGATAACCAATAAATTTGTTCACCAAAGCCACTAGTTTGGCTTCATTGGACTCCACCATTTCTTGGACTTTTTGCCTGAATCTGTCTGAGCCCTTCTCTCCAAAGAGTTTTTCCTGCTGAGACGGGGAGAACCTCTCAATTAGCTTGTTTGGATCTGTTTCCAGGTGATCTTCATCTTCAACAAGGAGTTGCATAATTGGCTCATGTAAAGTGGCTGTGAGGAAAAGTTTGGCAGAAAACAGTCCTTCAGAAAAAAGTTTAAATAAGATGCTGAAGGCACAAGTTCCTCTCCTCAAAAGTCGCCTAGGGTTGTCACTTTCTTTAAGTTCAAATTCAATCAAGTATCGCAAAACCTGAAGGAGGTAGCTTTCATCTTCTTGCATGATGCAATTGCCATACAGGGACGTAAAAACTGTGTAAATAACACTTTGTGTGTTCTCCTGATTAAGTTTCTCTCCAGCAACCAAAGAGGAGGCAATAAGACGAGGATTTTCCCTCAGTCGACTCAAGAATTCTCCATAAGCAGTCTCCTGAAATCCCAGTTGCTTATACCCATCAACAAATTGTGTATCTTCCAAAATTTTGGCATGTTGGCAACATTCAGCAGGGGAAGCTTCAGCACTAAAAAAAAATGAGCAAACAAGCAAAATAATAGTATTAATAATAACACATATGCTATATCCAAACATGGGTATATGAGTTGATTATAGTCCCAACAATAAGATCACTCTGAATTGCTAAAATTTTTTAGACCAACAGCAACTCAATGAGTAAAGGAAGACAAAACTAAAAAGTACAAAGGACAATTTCCTCATATCAAATCAGAATCAATGGAAAGTATTGGGGCTGGGTGCAGTGGCTTACATTCGTAATGCCAGCACTTTGGGAGGCTGAGGCACGCAAATCATTTGAGGCCAGGAGGTCGAGACCAGCCTGGTCAACATGGCAAAACTCCCATCTCTTCTAAAAATACAAAAATTAGCCAGGCATGGTGGCAGGCACCTATAACCCCAGCTACTTGGAAGGCTGAGGCAGGAGAATCGCTTGAACTCAGAAGCTAGAGGATGCAGTAAGCCAAGATCGTGCCACTGCACTGCAGCCTGGCCAACAGAGCAAGACTCTGTCTGCAAAAAAAAAAAGAAAGAAAGAAAGAAAGAATCAGTTTGTAGATCCTAAAAACTGTCTAGCCCTCTTATGAACTAAATTAAAATTAGCTGCAGGACAGGCACAGTGGCTCACACCTGTAATCCCAGCACTTTGGGAGGCCAAGGTAGGAGGATCACTTGAGCCCAGGAGTTCGAGACCAGCCTGGAAAACATGGTGAAACTCCATCTCTACAAAAAAAAAAAAAAAATGAAAATTAGCTAGATGTGGTGGCGTGTGCCTGTAGTCCCAGCACTCAGGAGGCTGAGGTGGGAGAATCGCTTGAGCTCAGGGGCTTGTGACAGCAGTGACCCAAGATCACACTACTGCATTCCAGCCTGGGCGACACAGCCAGATCCTGTCTGAAAAAAATACGTATCAGCTACAGTTAAACTGCTTATGTTTATTTATGGACATAAGAAAGTTTACAAATATTCAAGTACTAAAAAATAATAAAAATGAGGTCCATATCAGCGTATCGCTCAACCGTCCTCAACAGCAACATGCCAGTATGTAATGACCTGCAGAATCACATCCTTTAACCAGGCTTTTTGCTTCTGGAAACAAATCCAAATAAAATAAGCCTAAAAGATGTGGGGGAAAAAACACAATGCCCACAATAGCACTGTTCTTTTTTAACTCATTTTTATTGAGGTAAAATACAGTAAAGTGCACAAGTGTCAAGTGTTCAGCTCGAACAATTTTTACACATATATGCACCCAGTAATCACCACTCAGATTAAGACATGGAACATTTTAAACACCCAAGAACGCTTTCACATGCCCTTTCCCAGTCAATACCACCCTCTCAAGTCCAACAAGTAACTATTATTCTGATCTCTGTCATCAAAGATCAGTCCTGCCTCTTTTTGAACTTCATACAAATAGAATCATACAGTACATATTCTTTTGCGTCTGGCTTATATTCTCAACAGCACTGATATTCTTAGAGTTAAAAACTGTTCTTGGCCAAGTAGGGTGGCTCATACCTATAATCCCAGCACTTTGGGAGGTCAAGGGGGCAGACCACCAGGTCAGGAGTTTGAGACCAGCCTGACCAACATGATGAAACCCCGTCTCTACTAAAAATACAAAAATTAGCCAGGCATGGTGGCACGCATCTGTAATCCCAGTTACACAGGAGGCTGAGGCAGGAGAATCTCTTGAACCTGGGAGGCAGAGGTTGCAGTGAGCTGAGATCATGCCACTGCACTTCAGCCTGGGCAACAGAGCAAGACTCAGACTCAAAAAAATAAATAAATAAAATAAAATAAATTAAAAACTGTTCTTTGTAGATATTAAGACAATAAAATATGTGGTTTCTAAACCTGAAAAATAGTTATACAATATCGAAACATGGAAACATAGATAGATAGAGAATTTTTTTTTTTTTTTTTTTTTTGGAGACAGAGTCTCACTCAGTCGCCCAGGCTAGAGTGTAGGGGTGCAATTTTGGTTCACTGAAACCTCCACCTCCCGGGTTCAAGCCATTCTCCTGCCTCAGCCTCCCGAGTAGCTGGGATTACAGACGTATGCCACCACGCCCAGCTAATTTTTGTATTTTTAGTACAAATGGGGTTTCATCATCTTGGTCAGTCTGGTTTTGAAATCCTGATCTCATGATCCACTTGTCTTGGCCTCCCAAAGTGCTAGGATTACAGGCATGAGCCACCGCGCCCAGCTGGAAACCTATATATTAAATATTAGGAGAAAAGCAGAACAAGTAATTTCCTCTGTACAACATTTGTTTTTTCTTTTGAGACAGAGTCTCACTCTGTCGCCCAGGTTTCAGTGCAGTGGCAAGATGTCGGCTCACTGCAACCTCCACCTCCTGGGTTCAACCAGTTCTCTGCCTCAGCCTCCCAAGTAGCTGGGATTATAGGCACCTACCACAACGTCCGGATAATTTTTTTATTTTTAGTAGAGATGAGGTTTCACCATTTTGGCCAGGCTGGTCTTGAACTCCTGACCTCATGATCCACCCGCCTCAACCTCCCAAAGTGCTGGGATTACAGGTGTGAGCCACCACGCCCAGCCAACAATAACATTTTATACAAAGACACAAAACCAATTGGTATGATATAAAATGTCAATGCTTAAGTTATAATTTTCTATAACAGTGCCTAAGTTATTTAATAATCAAAATAAACTATTATAAGCAAAGACTCACCTTAACGTTGATGTAAAATTATCTTAAATAATGCATTTTGTTGGAAATGGATTCATTTATTTACAGTTACTAATTTATTTACAGAATCATAGTGGTTCATAAAATTTAAAACCTGAAAATCATTTCTTTACCTGGTTATGATAAGCCGATCCAAATTGATTCTCTGTTGCTTCGCAATCCATGCTGTACGATACAGCTTTTCAGCTGTCTTAAGTACATCTGCATTGAGCCTCTGAATGAGCTGTTTCTCAGAGTTTACATATAAGCGTTCCTGCTTGAGGTGATGAGCCAGAGTATGAATATCTAGCTTCACCATCTTCAGTGTGGGAAAGGCTCAAAGACTGATCACTAAGAGTAAAAAGATAAATATTTAAAGTTTATGTATATCACTGAAGCTCTTTTCTAAAATCAAATGGATAGGAGAACACTTTAAGAATTAAGTTACACTTGGGCAGACGCGGTGGCTCACTCCTACAATCCCAGCACTCTGGGAAGCCGAGGCGGGCGGATCACAAGGTCAAGAAATCGAGATCATCCTGGCCAACATGGTCAAACTCCCGTCTCTACTAAAATACAAAAAATTAGCCGGGAGTGGTGGTGCGCGCCTGTAGTCCAAGCTACTCAGAAGGCTGAGGCAGCGGGATTGCTTGAACCCGGGAGACAGAGGTTGCAGTGAGCTGAGATTGTGCCACTGCACTCCAGCCTGGTGACAGAGCGAGAATCAGTCCCCCCCCAAAAAAAAAGAAAAAAAAGAAAAAAAAAATTAGGTTACATTTGATACCACTTTTAACTCTAATTTTCTTTTGTTGTTGTTGTTGTTGTTGTTTTTGAGATGGAGTCTTGCTCTGTCGACCAGGCTGGAGTGCAGTGGCCGGATATCAGCTCACTGCAAGCTCTGCCTCCCGGGTTCACGCCATTCTCCTGCCTCAGCCTCCCGAGTAGCTTGGGACTACAGGCGCCCGCCACCTCGCCCGGCTAGTTTTTTTGTATTTTTTATAGTAGAGACGGGGTTTCACCGTGTTAGCCAGGATGGTCTCGATCTCCTGACCTCATGATCCGCCCGTCTCGGCCTCCCAAAGTGCTGGGATTACAGGCTTGAGCCACCGCGCCCGGCCCTAATTTTCAAATAATCTCTATCTTTTTACTACAGAAGTATTACAGGTTCAGTAGAAAAATTGGTAAATACAGGTAAGCAAACAGAAAAAAAAGCTCACTCCTAAGGCCACAGCTCAGAGATAGCTGCTGTAAACCCTGTGTATATCCTCAAATACCATGTCTATTTGTTAACCCCAGAGTTATCCTTGACTGTGCTCTTTCTAATCACAATCAAAATATCCTGTTGATTCTATCTTCAAAATATATCTAAAATCTGACTACTAATTCCCGCCGTCCCCCCATTGCTAATTACATCAGTTCTCACTACGAGGTGTGTAATCACCACGTCCTAAGTGATCTCACTGCTTCTTTTATTGTACTTCTAAAGTCTGTTCTCTACATAGCATAGTGAATTAAAAAGTCAGATCATGGCCAGCCGCGGAGACTCACACGTGTAATCCCAGCACTTTGGGAGGCCAAGGCAGGTGGATCACCTGAGGTCGGGAGTTCGAGACCAGCCTGGTTAACATGATGAAACCCCGTTTCTACTAAAAATACAAAAATTAGTTGGGTGTGGTGACGTACACCTGTAGTCACAGCTACTTGGGAGGCTGAGGCAGGAGAACTGTTTGAACCTGGTAGGCAGAGGTTGCAGTGAGCCGAGATCATGCCACTGCACTCCAGCCTGCGCAACAGGTCTCAAAAAGAAAGAAAAGAAAAGAAAAGAAAAGAAAAGAAAGGAAAAGAAAAGAAGAAAGAAACCAACAAAACAAAACTTAAGTCAGATCACTTTATTACTTTATTCCCCTACTGGAAACCATCCAAAGGCTTTATTTCATGATAGAATGAAATCTGAAGGCCCTACAAGATCTACTCCTGGCTACTTCTCCAATTTCCTCTCCTACAATCCCACCCTAGTTCACACAGCTCCAGAACACCTACCTTCTAGCTGTCCCTTGAACAGGCCAAGCATGTCCCTCTCTGAAAGTGTGCACATTTGCTGGCCTCTCTCTGGAAGGTTATCCACTATCTTCATTCCATTCAGATCTCTCTACTCAAACATGTATTTAGAAAGGCCTTCTCAGACAATTCCTTCTAAAATAGAAAATATAACTTCCTAATCCCTCTTCTGGCCTTTAAAAAAAAAAAGCACTGCCCCTATCTAGCATTATATTACAGATATCTACCTGCATATAATCATGCTTATTGCAAGGCTTCCCCACTAGAAGGTAAGTGACAGTAGAGCCAAGCCTTGTTTGCTTTGTTCACTCACAGCTGTAATTTCAGGGACTAGGAGAAGGCCTAGTTCATAGCAGGAGTTGAATAAATATTTGCCAAAGGAATAAATGAAATCTCACTACTCTTATTTATCTAGTAGCTAAACAAACTGATACAAATAGCACACATATTTTAAAGCATTATTATTTAAGCTATGCCCTTGAACCTAGAATTTGTGCCAGATCACAAATGTTAAATCAACAACAGAAATACCTGTGGCATAGATAACAAAACATAATATTGTGTGTCCGGGCAGCAGACAGCCATCAATTTAGCAAAAAATTTCTTGGGTTGGGCACAGTGGCTCATGCCTGTAGTCCCAGCACCCTGGGAGGCCAAGGCGGGTGGCTCACTTGAGGTCAGGAGCTCGAGATCAGCCTGGCCAACATGGTGAGACCCTGTCTCTACTAAAAATACAAAAATTCACCAGGTGTGGTGGCAGGTGGCTGCAATCCCAGCTACTCAGGAGTCTGAGACAGGAGAAACTTGAACCCAGTAGGCAGACGTTGCAGTGACCTGAAATCACGCCACTGCACTCTAGCCTAGGCAACAGAGTGAGACTTTGTCTCCAAAAAAAAAAAAAAGGCCAGGCACGGTGGCTTCCACCTGTAATCTCAGCACTTTGGGAGGCTGAGGTGGGTAGATCACCTAAGATCAGGAGTTCAAGACCAGCCTGACCAACATGGAGAAACCCGGTCTCTACCAAAAATACAAAATTAGCCGGGCATGGTGGCACATGCCTGTAATCCTAGTTACTCGGGAGGCTGAGGCAAGAGAATAGCTTGAACCTGGGAGGCAGAGGTTGCAGTGAGCCGAGATCGCGCCATTGCACTCCAGCCTGGACAACAAGAGAGAAACTCCATCTCAAAAAAAAAATGTCTCATTAAGAATTAAACATTATGGTAGCAGCTAGAAATATACTTGAAGCAACCTTCATTGAGAGAAACAGATTTAATCATTTAAAATTTTGATTTCTGCAGTTTTAAACTTTCTCCTCTTCTTTGAATGAACTACTAGATGACTAGGAAAATTTCAAGTATTACTGTGAAACCTGAATTTAACTGCTTTTAAAAAACACCTTCTTGTACCTTATTGATTCCCCAGCAAACCATGCAAAGCTGTTATTCTAATCTCCTCCACTGTTGGAGATAGCTTTCCATATTGCTTTCCTCTGAAAAGATATCAGTATGTCTAGTTCACCAAGATGATTTCCTATTGAATTAGTCACAAAGGCATGTGTGTACATTTTTTTAAATAGTGACATATATACATATACTCTTATTAATTCAGCCTACAGAAAATGCATGTGTGACTTTGTAGACTTCCATGTGGGAACTCTTAACACCCTCTAGGGGGCTCTTAGTCCACAGGCTAAGAAAAGAATCATTGCTCTAATGGTTTTATTTATGAGAAGTATCATAGTTAATGAAAGCAGTCCTGAGGTGGAGGTTGCAGTGAGCGGAGATCGTCGTGCCACTGCACTCCAGCCTGGTGACAGAGTGACACTGTGTCTCAAAAAAAAAAAAAAAAAAAACAACTATATGCGGCCGGGCTAACTACTAAATGCAGCCGAGCATGGTGGCTCACACCTGTAATCCCAGCACTCTGAGAGGCTGAGGCGGGTGGATCACCTGAGGTCAGGAGTTTAAGACCAGCCTGGCCAACATGGTGAAACCCCATCTCTACTAAAAATACAAAAATTAGTGGGGGGTGGTGGTGGGTGCCTGTAATCCCAGCTACTCAGGAGGCTGAGGCAGAATTGCTTAAACCCAGGTTGCAGAGGTTGCAGTGAGCCGAGATCATGCCACTGCACTCCAGCCTGGGCAACAAGAGCAAAACTCCATCTAAAAAAAAAAAAAACAAAAACCTATATGACCTATATGCTTCATTAATTAGTTCAGTTGCCCTGAATATATAATACATAACCTCTTAACCTTTTTTTCATGTATAAAATGTGGACAAGGCCAGGCGCGGTGGCTCATGCCTGTAATCCCAGCACTTTGGGAGGCTGAGGTGGGCAGATCACCTGAGGTCGGGAGTTCGAGACCAGCATGACCAACATGGAGAAACCCCATCTCTACTAAAAATATAAAATTAGCTGGGTGTGGTGGTACATGCCTGTAATCCCAGTTACTCAGGAGGCTGAGGTAAGAGAATCGCTTGAACCTGGGAGGCAGAGGTTGCAGTGAGCTGAGATTGCACCATTGCACTCCAGCCTGGGCAACCAGAGCGAAACTCCATCTCAAAAAAAAAAAAAACTGACAAACATCTGAATTTATTCTGTGCCTGACACAAACAACATATTAGGTACCGGAAATACAAAAAAAGGAGAAAACCTAGTACTGTGCCCTCAACTACTTTCTGAACTAGTAGAATGAGGCAGGCATGCAAGCAAATGGCTGCCCCAAAGCATTATGAGTATTACGCTACAAGTCTACACAACATAGAGTAAGGACAAAAATAAAAGGAATGACTGAAGAAATAGATTCCTCAACTTAGTCTTAAAAGACAAGTATGTGCAAAAACGAAAAAACAAAAAAATGGCCAGGCGCAGAGGCTCACACCTGTAATCCCAGCATTTTGGGAGGTAAGAGGCGGCCTCATGACTCCTCGTGAGGTCAGGAGTTCAAGACCAGCCTGGCCAAGATGGTGAAACCCCATCTCTACTAAAAATACAAAAAAACCAGCCAGGCATGGTGGTGGGCACCTGTAATCCCAGCTACTCAGGAGGCTGAGGCAGAGAATCGCTTGAACCCAGGAGGCGGGGGTTGCAGTGAGCCGAGATTGCGCCACTGCACTCCAGCCTGAGCAACAGAGCAAGACTCTGTCTAAAAAAGGAAAAAAAAATCTATTTGCCAGACAGGTGGGGGTAGAATATTCTGGACAGAAACAGCCAACTAAACAAAGGCATATATATATATATATATATACACACATGCACATGCCTATACATATATATATGACATGAAGTCTATTTAGGGACCTACACATGGCTTATTACAGTTTGAGGCCGTGTATGTTTGTGCAGTTAAGAGTAGGGATGGAGGGAGAAGGTAGAAAGTGTATACTAAGAGATAACGCTACAGAGACAGAAGGCATAGAAAACTCAAGAGTTAAGAAACTTGGGCCAGACGCAGAGGCTCATACCTATAATTCTAGCACTTTGGGACGCCAACGCAGGCAGGTCAGTTGAGCCCAGGAGTTCGAGACCAGCCTGGGCATCATGGCAAAACTCTATCTCTACAAAAAATACAAAACTTAGCCGGGTGTGGTGGCGGGTGCCTATAGTCCCAGCTACACAAGAGGCTGAGGTGGGAGCATCACCTGACATCTGGAGATTGAGGCTACCGTGAGCCACAATTATGCCACTGCATTACAGCAGCCTGGGTGACAGAGTGAAACCCTGTCTCAAAAATAAAAAAACAAAAAACAAAAACGAACCTTGCACTGCATGCAATGGAGAAGAGGCTTTAACGCGATTAACACAATTAAATTTATATTTCACTACATAAAGTCTCTGGTACCAAGGAAAAGTATGAGGAGGTGGGGATGGAATAGACAAAGAGAGACAAAGAAATTGCTGATAGGCAAGAAATAACAGTGGGGAATGGAAAAAACATGGCAAATTCCAGAGAAGTTAAAAGGCAGGAAATACAAGGTGCTAACACCTCCATACGGAGAAGGTGTTATTCATCACAACTATCATATGAGAAAACAGTTTATAAACTGAAAACTGTACCTGGAATGGGTCTAAGAACTCTGCACATTTAGTCTTTATAATATCCCTCTCCAAGATAGGTATTTTCTTTTGCAGCTAAGAAAATTGAGGCCTAGGGATTTGCTCAAGGTCATACAGGTGAGAGGTGATAGAGTCAGTACACTATTGCTATTACCCTGATGTCTACATGAAAAACTCATAAATCCATATTGATCTACCTAGAGGCACTCCTTTCTTTACAGTTGTCACTCAGAAACATGCCTTAAATAATCCCCAACTTTAAATTCAACTATGTTAAAACCACTGTTTTCCTTAGAAACTTTTTTACCTCTGTTAATAACTCAATACCATTCTTCCAATAGGGAAGGAGCAGCTTGCTGTATTTCCAGCGGTATTCTTTTTTTTTATTTTTTTTATTTTTTTATTTTTTGGAGATGGAGTTTTTGCTCTGTCGCCCAGGCTGGAGTGCAGTGGCACAATCTCGGCTCACTGTAATCTCCGCCTCCCGGGTTCAAGCGATTCTCCTGCCTCAGCCTCCCGAGTACCTGGGACTACAGGGGTGCGCCACCACGCCCAGCTAATTTTTGTATTTTTAGTAGAGACGGGGTTTCACCATGTTGGTCAGGATGGTCTTGATTTTTAGACCTCGTGATCTGCCTGCCTCAGCCTCCCAAAGTGCTGGGATTATAGGCATGAGCCACAGCGCCCAGCCCTCTTTTTTTGTTTTTAAATCTTCTGACCAACTGCTGCCTGTTGACAGCCAGCATTCTTCACAGAGTCTCTCTCATCTGAACTTCCATTCCATCCCTGAGACCAATCTGTCTCAATTATTTCTTAACACACAACCACATTAATATATCTAAATTGCCATCAAAATTATATTATTGTTCTGCCTGAGATATCTTCAGTGGCTTCCCACTACCTTCAGGAAAACAGCTGATTATTTAGGTTTATAACATGTACAGCCTTCTAAAATCTGGTCCCAAACTATCTTTCCAGGCCACCTTCCATTGCTACACTGTACGAACCTTTGACTTCATAAAAATATCTTACTTGACATCCCAAACACTAATCTTTCCTTGATTGCTCTTGATTGCTGGTGTCTCACATGCTCCCGCATTTCTGCACTGTTTTGTTTCTGTTCTGGTGTGCTGTACAATATTTTGGCCACATATGGTCGTTTAAATTAAAGGTAAATTTTAAATTAAAATTCAAAATGTATGATATGCAAATTATATCTTAATAAAAACAATGTAATTTAAAATTCTGTTTCTTAGTCATACTAGATGCCATTCCTAGTACTGGGGACCCACATGTAGCTAGCAGCTACTATACTGGACAATGCAGACATAGGACATTTCCACCATCATAGAACGATGAAAGTTCTACTGAATAGCACTGCTCTAGAGTACAAATCATGTATGATTCAACGTTGAGTTCCTCACAATGTCCACAGAGTAAGCACTTTAAAAGTATCCATATCTGTGCCTGTAATCCCAGCACTTCAGCAGGCTGAGGCGGGCGGATCACGAGGTCAGGAGCTCGAGACCAGCCTGGCCAACATGGTGAAACCCTGTCACTACTAAAAATACAAAAATTAGCCAGGTGTGGTGGTGTGCACCTGTAATCCCAGCTATTTGGGAGGCTGAGACGGGCGGATCACGAGGTCAGGAGATCGAGACCATCCTGGCTAACATGGTGAAACCCCGTCTCTACTAAAAAATACAAAAAACTAGCCGGGCGAGGTGGCGGGCGCCTGTAGTCCCAGCTACTCGGGAGGCTGAGGCAGGAGAATGGCATAAACCCGGGAGGCAGAGCTTGCAGTGAGCTGAGATCCAGCCACTGCACTCCAACCTGGGTGACAGAGTGAGACTCCGTCTCAAAAAAAAAAAAAAAAAAGAAAAAGTAAAAGGTACTGATTTCTGGCCTGGAGCAGTGGCTCACATTTGTAATCCTAGCACTTTGGGAGGCCAAGGTGGGTGGATCACCTGAGGTCAGGAGTTCAAGATCAGCCTGGCCAACATGGTAAAACTCCGTCTCTATTAAAAATACAAAAACATTAGCCAGGAATGGTGGCAGGTGCCTGTAATCCCAGCCACTCAGAAGGCTGAGGCAGGAGAATCACTAAAACCCAGGAGGCGGAGGTTGCACACTAGAATCCAAGAGGCAGAGGTTGCAGTGAGCCATGATGATGCCACTGCATTCCAGCCTGGGCAAACAGAGTAAGACTCCGTCTCAAAAAACAACAACAAAAAAAGCAAATACCCATTTCTCCTAATTTAAATTTAAATATAAGCAGGCTTACCACACCAAAATTAATGTTCAAATAAGTTTCTCTGTAATTGTAGCAGTGATTCTCGGGACTTTTTTTTTTTTTAAAGACAGGATCTCACTCTGTTGCCCAGGCTGGAGTACACTGGCACAATTGTGGCTCACTCCAGCCTTGACCTCCTGGGCTCCTGGGCTCAAGTGATCCCAGCACTTTGGGAGGCTGAGACGGGCGGATCACGAGGTCAGGAGATCGAGACCATCCTGGCTAACATGGTGAAACCCCGTCTCTAAGGTGGCGGGCGCCTGTAGTCCCAGCTACTCGGGAGGCTGAGGCAGGAGAATGGCATAAACCCGGGAGGCAGAGCTTGCAGTGAGCTGAGATCCAGCCACTGCACTCCAACCTGGGTGACAGAGTGAGACTCCGTCTCAAAAAAAAAAAAAAAAAAAAGAAATATTTCATAATTTAAAAATGGGGTAAAATACTTTAGAAATTCTCAAATTGTGCCTTTCTTGCTGCTTAATTAAATGTAATTGAACAAATATATGACAGAGTTTTGCTGGAGCCTAGCCAAATCGTCTAATCTCAAGGAGCTCACGACCTAATTACAACTGAAATACTGTTCAAGATAGAAAGGGAACATAACATGTTTTCAATGACACAGCAACATATGAGCCAATTCATGGAATTTAGAAATTAAAATCTTCAAATATAACTTTACTTTAAAAAATTAACACATGAGGCTGGGCATGGTGGCTCATACCTGCAATCCCAGCACTTAGAGAGGCTGATGTGGGCAGATCACTTGAGCTCAGGAGTTCAAGATCAGTCTGGCCAACATGATGAAACCCCATCTCTACTAAAAATACAAAAACTAGCTGGGTATGGTGGCGCATACCTGAATCCCAGCTACTTGGGAGGCTCAGATGGGAGGATCGCTTGAACCCGGGAGGTGGAGGTTACAGTGAGCTGAGATCACGTCACTGCACTCGAGCCTGGGTGAGAGAGCCAGATCCTGTCTCAAAAAGCACACACACACACAAAAAAAACAATGATTGAGGAAAAGGGTTTGATAATTTTAAAAGTATACCAATTTTTTCTGCTTTTCTAAGCCACCACTATGCTATCAGCGGAGTTAAGGGTCACCAGGAATAGCTTAAATAAAATTTATATGTGAATAACTAAAAGTAGGAAAATTTTTACAATACTAAAGACAACAGAAAAGTACAGATATTAGGAAATAAATCAGTTTGTTTCCTGAAAAGTAACAATAACAATATGACCATCAAACTAACAATAATAATATTAATATCAAACTAGCATTTATTTATGAGTTATGCCAAATACTCTGCTATTCTTTTTCCTAATTGAACTCTTAGAACCCTATGATAGGTGTACTCTCATTATCCTCATTTGACAGTTAAGAAAAGTGTTGACATATCTAGTAAGTAGCTAAGTCAAGATTCAAACAAACTGTTCTGTCTGACTCGAAAGAAGTACTTGCTCTCAATCAACTAATCTAAACATTTTGTCAGTAACATCGACTTTAATTTCTAGTTCTGCTAAAAATTTACTCCTTAAAGTTCCTGTTACCTATTGGTTTTTACAGAACTTTATTTGGCTTCTGGTGACATCTACTTCATTTGAGTTTATACCCAAATACCACACAAAACACAGTGTCTCCAGCCCTTATCTCTTCACTGAGCTTAAATTCTTTATTTCCTCTACCTGCAAAACATCTGAATATCAAGACAGAATTTCAGAATTTAAAAGTCTATTAAAAGCCATTTCTCTCAGCACCATAGGAAAGGTTAAAAAAAAAATTTTTAGCCGGGTGCGGTGGCTCATGCCTGTAATTCCAGCATTTTGGGAGGCGTGAGACAGCCAGATCACCTGAGGTCAGGAGTTCGAGACCAGCCTCGCCAACACGGTGAAAGCCCGTCTCTACTAAAAATACAAAAATTAGCTGGACATGGTGGCACATGCCTATAATTCCAGCTACTCAAGAGGCTAAGGCAGGAGAATTGTTTGAACCTGGGAGGCAGAGGTAGCAGTGAGCCGTGATCACACCAATGCACTCCAGTCTGGGTGACAGAGCAAGACCCCATCTCAAAAAATAATAATAAAATAAAATAAAATAAGATAAATAAATAAATAAAGTAAAAATAAAGGTCCAAAGGTGCTCACGATTTTCAGCTATGCTTTATCCCTCAGAGATAATTTCCAAACTCCTTGGTTTAATATTCAAAGTACAATCTTGCTTCAACCCACCCCTCCAATCCTAATTTATACTATTTCCCTACATAAACTCTCCTACTCCTGCCAAACTGGCCTTCCCATTTTTCTTTTATTTTTTGTTTTTGAGACAAGGTCTTGCTCTGTCGCCAGGCTGGCTGGAGTGCAATGGCACCATCATGGCTCTGTGCCTCCCCAGCTCAAGCAACCCTCCCTCTACAGGCATGCACCACCATGCCCAGCTAATTTTTGCATTTTTTGTAGAGACAAAGTTTAGCCATGTTGCAGAAGCTGGTCTCAAAGTCCTGAGCTCAAGTGATCCACCTGCCTTTGCCTCCCAAAATGCTAGGATTACAGGCATGAGACACTGCGTCCAGCTCATTTTTACTTTCAGTTCATCGATATGTTTCTAAATTTGTATCTGGCCCCCACTTATGTAGATGTTCCAATTTCCAAGACCAGACTCAATAAAACCTTCCTTTCCAACCATACAGTATGCACACGGCAATAAATCTCAACACTGAACTCCTGACACACTGATTTTTTATTATTTTTTTTTTTTAAATGGAGTTTCACTCTTGTTGCCCAGACTGAAGTGCAATGGC
Source organism: Colobus angolensis palliatus (assembly GCF_000951035.1). Taxonomy (NCBI): domain Eukaryota; kingdom Metazoa; phylum Chordata; class Mammalia; order Primates; family Cercopithecidae; genus Colobus; species Colobus angolensis. The sequence continues at coordinate 10,063,834 of NW_012122931.1, forward strand.
ACGATCTCAGCTCACTGCAACCTCTGCTTCCTGGGTTCAAGCAATTGTCCTGCCTCAGACTCCCGAGTAGCTAGGATTACAGGCACCCCCCACCACGCCCAGCTAATTTTTATATTTTTAGTAGAGATGAAGTTTTGCCATGTTGGCCAGGCTGGTCTCAAACTCGTGACCTCAGGTGATCCGCCCGCCTCAGCCTCCCAAAGTGCTGGGATTACAGGCGTGAGCCACCGAGCCTGGAAAAACTTTTGATACCACCAATTTGAAATCTTTTTTTGTACTTTCATCTTTAATGTCTATATCCTGTCTTTCCGTGTCCTCAAAGGCATAGGGCATCTCTTAGGCCTATGTATCCCCAGCCCCCAAACCACGGCCAAACATAAGCAGCTCTCAATATTTTTTTATCTTTGCTAATATTTGCATTGTCACAAGTTGCTCTATGAATAAGAACATAAGTAAAAACAAAGAATTTTTAAATTAACATTAGGCTCACCTAAAATAACAAATAAAATTTTTTCCTGAAATTCACAAGCAGTTTCTAAGTTAGAGAGTTTCATTTTGTAGTTAAAAAAACAACTAGACTTTGAAAATCTATCAGTTCAAGAGCTGGCCAGGAGTGGTGGCTCATGCCTGTAATTCCAGCACTTTGGGAGGCCAAGGCAGGCAGATCGCTTAAGCCCAAGAGTTCAAGATCAGCCTAGGCAACATGGCAAAACTCCATCTCTATCTATCAAAAAAAAAAAAAAAAAAAAACAAAGAAAAGAACAACAATAAAAAAAATTAGCTGGGCATGGTGGTGCACACCTGTAATCTCAGCTACTCGGGAGGCTGAGATGGAAGGACTGCTTGAGCCCAGGAGGCAGAGGTTGCAGTGAGCTATAATCACACCACTGCACTCCAGCCTGGGCGACAGAGCAAGGCCCTGTCTCAAAACACATATATTAATATATATATGGCCAGGTGAAGTGGCTCACATCTATGGACCCAGCACTTCGGAAGGCCAAAGCAGGTCGATCACCTGAGCCCAGGATTTTGAGACCAGCCTGGGAAACATGGCGAAACCCTGTCTCTACAGAGAACACGAAACTTATCTGAGTGTGAGTGCACATGCCTGTAGTCCCAGCTACTCAGGAGGCTGAGGTGGGAGGATCACTTGAGCAGGGAGGTCAAGGCTGCAGTAAGCCAAGACTGAGCCACTGCACTCCAGCCTGACGAACAGAATGAGACCCTGTCTCAAAAAATAAATAAAATAAGTTCAACAGCATTACCACATTTTCTATAAAAATGAAATAGATGGGCCAGGTGCAGTGGTTCACACCTGTAATCCCAGCACTTTGGGAGGCCGAGGCAGGTGGATCACCTGAGATCAGGAGATTGAGACCAGCCTGGCCAACATGGCAAAACCCCATCTCTAACCAAAAATAGAAAAATCAGCCAGGTGTGGTGGCAGGTGCCTGCAATCCCAGCTATTCGGGAGGCTGAGGCAAGAGAATCACCTGAACCCGGAGGGCAGGAGAATCACCTGAACCCGAGATCGGGCCACTGCACTCCAGCTTGGGAGACAGAGCGAGACTCCCCCTCAAAAGAAAATAAATAGATTATGCCTATGCATATTAGTCAGATTTTGAGAAGTTCAAGTTTTTCAACTCATGTTAACACTTATCACTGACAGCACAGTAAGGAGATTTTAGTGGCAAGAGTGAAGCACACTGGATTTCTATATCCTTCTATAATGGTATAGAGGAGGGGCCAGCAGAATATGACTTTCAGGCCAAATTTAGCCTGCTGCCTGTTTGTATAAATAAAGGTTGTATTGGAACAAAGCCATACTCATTTGTTTATATATTGTCTATGGCTGCTTTCATGCCACAATGGCAGAGCTGAATAGTTGCCAGAGTCCTCCACAGTCCACGTGGCCCACAAGCCCAAAATATTTACTATCTAGCTCTTCACAGAAAAAGTCTGCCAACCCCTGATAAGCAAGCATACCCACTTTAACGCAAAGCACAGAGAGCAAGCACTGCCTGACAAGGTGAAATTTATGAATTACAAAACACAGTCATGCGCCACATAAAGACATTTCAGTCAACCATGGTGAAACTCCAGTGGGCCCATGAGATTATAATGGTGCTTTTATACCATATTCTTACTGTACCATTTTCTATGTTTAGATACACAAACACTTACCATTATGTTACAACTGCCTATTCAGTACAGTAACATGCTATACAGGTTTGTAGCCCAGAAGCAAATAGGCTATGCCATATAGCTTAGGAGAGCAGGGAGCTATGCCACCTAAGTTTGTGTAAACACACTCTATAATGTTTGCACAATGGCACTGCCTAATGACACATTTCTCAGAATGTATCCCTCTCATTAACGATCCATGACTACACATTAAAAGTCTCAAGGAAGCCAGAGGTGTGGTGTCTCAAGCCTGTCAGTCAGTGCTTTGGGAGGCCGAGGAGGGAGGATCACTTGAGGCCAGGAGTTCAAGAACAGCCTGGGCAACATAATGAGACCCTGTCTCTTAAAAAAAAAAAAAAAAAAAGTTGCCAGGCGCAGTGGCTCACACCTGTAATCCCAGCACTTTGGGAAGCTGAGAGGGACGGATCATGAGGTCAGCAGTTCCAGACCACCCTGGCCAACATGGTGAAACTCCATCTCTACTAAAAATACAAAAAATTAGCTGGGCATGGTGGTGCGCACCACCAGCTGCTCAGGAGGCCAAGGCAGGAGAATTGTTTGAACCTGGGAGGTGGAAGTTCCAGTGACGTGAGATCGTACCACTGCACTTCGGCCTGAGTGTCAAGAGTGACACTCTATCTCAAAAAAAAAAAAAGTTCTGGCCGGGCCCAGTGGCTCACACCTGTAATCCCAGCACTTTGAGGGGCCAAGGGAGATGGATCACTTGAGGTCAGGAGTTCAAGACCAGCCTGGCCAACATGGCAAAACCCCATCTCTACTAAAAATACAAAAAAATTAGCCAGGCATGGTGGAGCACACCTGTAGTTCTGGCTACTTGGGAAGCCTGAGGCAGGAGAATCACTTGAACTCAGGAGGCAGAGGCTGCAGTGAGCTGAGATCATGCCACTGCCCTCCAGCCTGGGTGACAGAGCGAGACTCCATATCAAAAAAAGAAAAGTTTCAGGGAGAATACATATATTACAAATGTTAACAACTATATCTAAATGAACTCCTCTGACTAAAGAGAAGGTCTCTAGGGTAGGAAAAAAATATTTCCAACTTTTTATGGGATAAGAATCACATTTCAAGTTTTCGCTATTGAGAATTTCTAATTAATGGTATCCCAAATTAATGATATGTATCTAGCAGTTCAAAACTCAAAGTAAGGCCAGGTGTGGTATCTCACACTTATAATCCCAACACTTTGGGAGGCCAAGGTGAGAGGACCACTTTAGCCCAGGAGTTTGGGACCAGACCGGGCAATACAGGGAGACCCCGTCTCTACAAGTAATAATAATAAATAGCCAGGTGTGGGGATGTATGCCTGTGGTGTCAGCTATTCCAGAGGCTGAAGGTGGAGGATCACTTGAGCTGCAGAGGTCAAAGTTGCAGTGAGCCAAGACTGTGCCACTGCACTTCAGCCTGGGCAACACAGCACAACCCTGTCTAAAAAATAAAAATAATAAGCTAGGCGCAGTGGCTCACGCCTGTAATCCCAGCACTTTGGGAGGCCGAGGTTGGTGGATCATCTGAGGTCAGGAGTTCGAGACCAGCCTGACCAACATTATGAAACCCAGTCTCTACTAAAAATACACAATTAGCTAGGTGTGGTGATGCATGCTGTAATCCTAGCTACTCGGAAGGCTGAGGCAGGAGAATTGCTTAAATTTAGGAGGTGGAGGCTGCGTTGAGCCGAGATCATGCCATTGCACTCCAGCCTGGGCAACAGAGCAAAACTCCGTCTCAAAAATAAATAAATAAATAAATTTAAAAATAAAAATAATAAACTCTAAGTAACAGCTAGAATTCAAGTAAACAAATGAATCACCTCTTTATTAACCACATAATTTCAGAGATAATGTTAAAAAGGCAGTAAAAAAAAGATCTTTTCCTACTCTTATTTTCTACAGAGACTATTTTAATTAGCATAGGCGAAAAAATACTAAAACTGGAGTCAGAAGATCTCATGAATTTAAGACTGAACTCTGACACCTATTGGCAACGTGACTTGTGGCTAGGCACTTCACCAAAGTTTATTTCCTCATCTTCAAAACTGGGATGATGCCCTTATCTATCTCAGATGGTATACCGTACAATAACTGTAAAGTGTAAATTGCTGCACAGTGTAAGATATCATCATTCTTATCAACTAAAAGGTAGGGTAACTTTTTATCATTTCCTAGGGCCAACGAGACAGATGCCAATATCCAGTACATAACAAAATTGACCAAAATGACCTTTTCATCAAAGTAAGCGGGAAATATCAAAGTCATAACTAAAGAGGTAAAACAGACTACCTGCTAACATTATGAAACCTACATGTGTAAAAGATTTACTAAAGTAAAATTAAAAGCCAACTATCAGGCCGGCAGTGGTGGCTCATGCATGTAATCCCAGCACTTTGGGACATCAAGGCGGGCGGATTATGTGAGATCAGGAGTTCAAGACCAGCCTGACCAACACGGTGAAACCCCGTTTTTACTAAAAATTAAAAATAAAATTAAAACTTTTTATTTATGTATTTATTTATTTATTTATTTATTTATTTTTTTGAGACGGAGTCTCGCTCTGTCGCCCAGGCTGGAGTGCAGTGGCCAAATCTCAGCTCACTGCAAGCTCCACCTCCCGGGTTCACGCCATTCTCCTGCCTCAGCCTCCCGAGCAGCTGGGACTACAGGCGCCCGCCACCTCACCCGGCTAGTTTTTTGTATTTTTTAGTAGAGACGGGGTTTCACTGTGTTAGCCAGGATGGTCTCGATCTCCTGACCTCGTGATCCGCCCGTCTCGGCCTCCCAAAGTGCTGAGATTATAGGCTTGAGCCACCGCGCCCGGCCTATTTTATTTTATTTTATTTTTGAGATGGAGTCTCGCTCTGTCCCACAGGCTGTAGTGCAATGGCGCAATCTCGGCTCACTGCAAGCTCCACCTCCCAGGTTCAAGTGATTCTCCTGCCTCAGCCTCCTGAGTAGGATTACAGGCGTGCGCCACCATGCCCAGCTAATTTTTGTATTTTTAGTAGAGACGGGGTTTCACCATGTTGGCCAGGATGGTCTCAATCTCTTGACCTTGTGATCCGCCCACCTCGGCCTTCCAAACTGTTGGGATTACATGCGTGAGCCACTAAAATTAAAATTTAAAAAAAGTTAGCCAAGTGTGGTGGCAGGTGCCTGTAATCCCAGCTACTTGGGAGGCTGGGGCAGGAGAATCGCTTGAACCAGGGAGGAGGCAGAGGTTGCAGTAAGCCGAGATCTCACCACTGTACTCCAGACTGGGTGATAGAGTGAGACTCTATCCAAAAAAAAAAAAAAAAAAGCCAATTATCTTTAATCTAAGAGCATTATGAGTAATAGTGTGTGCTTCATCCACACACATACATGAATGTATCTAATTCAAGACGATCTAATTAAAAATTACACAATAACATCTAAATGTAACATAGTATGCTGAATGGGATCCTGAACAGGAAATGCACACTAGGTAAAAACTGAGGAAATTGGAATAAAGTATGAACCTTATTTAATAATAATGTATTGATATTAGTTCACGATATTGCAACAAATTGTCATAATTGAAACAAATGTACCATGCTAATATAAGATGCTAATAACAGGAAGACGTGATCTTGATGCTGTCTCTGTACCATCATCTCAGTTTTTCTATAAAGCTAAAACTGTTCTAAAAAATAAACTCTAGGTTGGGCACAGTGGCTCCCACCTGAGATCCCAGCACTTTGGGAGGCTGAGGCAGGAGGACTGCTTAAGGCCAGGAGTTCATAACCAGCCTGAACTATATATAGCAAGACTGTGTCTCCACAAAAATAAAAATTTAAGTCTACCTTTTAAATTAAACAAATAATATACTTCTAAATCCAAGTATCTGATTTAGCAACTTTTTTCAGTAAGAAAAATTATACAAACTTGAGAGCAGCATTTGAACACTATAATTATCACAATCTCTAACCACCACCGCTTAGAAAAGGGAACAGCTCCCATATGATGTTCCAGAACCCATTAACATCTGTTAACACATTATGGTGTTTATCACGCTAAAAGTATTTTTTCTTTCAGTTCACTGTGATCACAAATGAAATACAGAAACTTCATGAAACAAAATTTCCATAGCTATATTATATTTTGCACTAATTTCTGATCAACTAAAGCAAAGGAAATATATTTTCTAGCCAGAATGGTTTAAGAAAAGCTACTTTCTATATTGACTTCCACCTAATAGCAAATCTTTTTTTAGGCTATTAGGAGTAGTAACAGTTGAGCTTGAAGAGTTTTAATTGATCAGCAGTAAAGAATAAGGGTGCTTAGGAAACAAAAACAATAACTACCACACATTTCAGGCTTGCCAGGTGCTAGACACCAACTACGGGCTTTTCATGGCTGGTCTCCTTTATTCTTCTCATTTATTCTTTTTTTTTCTTTTGAGATGGACTTTTGCTCTTGTTGCCCAAGCTGGAGTGCAATGGCACGATCTCGGCTCACCACAATCTCCGCCTCCTGGGTTCAAGTGATTATCCTGCCTTAGCCTCCCAAGTAGCTGGGATTACAGGCATGCACCACCACGCCCAACTGATTTTGTATTTTTAGTAGAGACGGGGTTTCTCCATGTTGGTCAGGCTGGTCTTGAACTCCTGACCTCAGGTGATCCGCCCGCCTCGACCTCCCAAAGTGCTGGGATTACAGATGTGAGCCACCGTGCCCGGTTCTTCTCATTTATTCTATATAACATTCCTGAAATAGTTGTAATAACTATGTTTTGGCCAGTGCAGTGGCTCACACCTGTAATCCCAGCACTTTGTGAGGCCAAGGTGAGTGGATCACCTGAGGTTGGGAGTTCAAGATCAGCCTGACACCATGGCAAAACCCCGTCTCTACTAAAAATACAAAAATGAGCCAGGCGTGGTGGCACATGCCTGTAAACCCAACTACTCAGGAGGCTGAGGCAGAAGAATCGCTTGAACCCAGGAAGCATAGCTTGCAGTGAGCCAAGATCTCGCCATTGTACTCCAGCCTGAACGTCACAGCAAGACTCTGTCTCAAAAAAAAAGTCATTGAATAAATAATAGTTCAAATAGTAAGCACATTTGGGAAAAATCATGATGTTACCTGAGGATTACGTATGTGAAAGATTTTTATATACTGATGCCTACACTTCGGCAGAACTGTTTTTTTATTGTGCACATACTTTTCCTCATAATGTTTTTCTTTATTTAATTTAATTTTTTTTTTTTTTTTGAGATGAAGTCTCACTCTGTCACCTAGGCTAGAGTGCAATGGCATGATCTCAGCTTACTGCAACCTCCACCTCCTGGGTTCAAGTGATTCTCCTGTCTCAGCCTCCATAGTAGCTGGGATTACAGGCTAGTGCCACCACACCCAGCTAAGTTGTTTGTATTTTTGTAGAGACAGGGTTTCACCATTTGGCCAGGCTGGTCTCGAACTCCTGACCTCAAGTGATCCACCCACCTCAGCCTCCCAAGGTGCTGGGATTGTAGGCATGAGCCATTGCGCCTGACCTTCCTCATAGTATTTATGTAATACTCACATTAATGTAATAGGGCAAAAGAGGACATGACTTTTTTTTTTTTTTAGATAAGTCTTGCTCTATTGCCCAGACTGGAGTACAGTGGTGTGATCTCGGCTCACTGCAGCCTCTGCCTCCCAGGTTCCAGTGATTCCCCTGCTGCAGCTTCTCAGCTAGCTGGGATTACAGGTGCACACCACCACACTTGGCTAATTTTTGTATTTTTAGTAGAGACGGGCTTTCACCATATTAGTCAGGCTGGTCTCGAACTCCTGACCTCAGGTGATCCACCTGCCTTGGCCTCCCAAAGTGCTAGGATTATAGGCATGAGCCATTGCGCCCAGCCATGACTGCCACTTTTTAAATAACCTGATATAATGTTATCTCTTGCATTTTATCAATGTGAGCTTTTCTTTTTTGTTTTTTTTTCCCCAGACAGCATCTTGCTCTGCCACCCAGGCTGCAATACAGTGGCATGATAATGGCTCACTGCAGCCTTGATGTCCCAAGTTCAAGCAATCTTCCCACTTCAGCCTCCCAAGCAGCTGGGACTACAAACACGCACCACCACACCCAGCTAATTTTTGTATTTTGTGTAGAGATGAGGTTTCACCATGTTGCCCAGACTCATCTCGAACTTCTGAGCTCAAGCAATCTGCCTGCCTCAGTCTCCCAAAGTGCTGGGATTACAGGCATGAGCCACCTTGCCTGGCCTAATGTGAACACTTTATTTATTGATTGATTGATTTTGAGATGGAGTCTCGCTCTTTTGCCCAGGTTGGCGTGCAGTGGCATGATCCTGGCTCACTACAACCTCTGCCTCCCAGGTTCAAGTTATTCTCCTGCCTCAGCCTCCTAACTACCTGGGATCACCGGCACCTGCCACCACGTCCAGCTAATTTTTGTATTTTTCGTAGAGACAGGGTTTCACCATGTTGGCCAGGCTGGTCTCAAACTCCTGGCCTCAGGTGATCTGCCCGACTAGGCCTCCCAAAGTGCTGGGATTACGGCCATAAGCTACCACACCAGGCCTAATGTGAGCTTTTAATTATCCACCACTTTTCAGGGACTTAACCAATCCATACAATAGATGAGTGTCTCTTGCAAATATTTTTTTTTTTTTTTTTTTTTTTTGAGACGGAGTCTCGCTCTGTCGCCCAGGCTGGAGTG
>NW_012122931.1:10072924-10076050 GCF_000951035.1 Colobus angolensis palliatus
AGCCAGGATGGTCTCGATCTCCTGACCTCGTGATCCGCCCGTCTCGGCCTCCCAAAGTGCTGGGATTACAGGCTTGAGCCACCGCGCCCGGCCACTTGCAAATATTTTTTACAAATATCATGTTGAATCACGACAATTTGTTTACATTTACTTCTCCTTACACGACTTACCCCCTTCAGTGCAAGAGCAGTTTCTTGCTCATTTTACATTTTGTGAAATCACATGATCTAAAAATTGTCAGGCATTAATAATATACTAAAATAATGAGTTCATTCTTGTTCCAAAAAATTGACAAGTTCAGGTACTATGGCTCATGTTTATAATCCCAACACTTTGGGAGGCTGAGGCAGGAGGATCACTTGAGCACTGTAGTTCAAGACCAGCCTGGGCAACATAGCGAGATTTTGTCTCTATAAAGAAATTTAAAAATTAGCCGGGTATGGCATGCACCTGGAGTCCCAGATACTTGGGAGGCTGAGGTAGGAGGATTGCTTGAGCCTGGGAGGTCAAAGCTGCAGTGAGCTGCACTCCAGCCTGGGAGACAAAGCAAGACCCTGACTCAAAACAAAAGAACAGACAAGCACAGTATGCTTTATTTAACACACTTCCTTCACTCATTCATTCAACAAATGTTAATTATTAAATACAACCTATGTGCTAAGCACTGATGAACAAGATAGGCAAGGTCTGATCTTGACGGGGGGCACATTACCTTAGGGATAATGAAGGATACACAATACATTAGGGATACATGACTTTCCAGTGACAATTTATACTAGTTTTCACAAACTACCCTGCTACACATTCTCTGTTTAGAGCCCTCTGTCTACTCCTTTCATTGGCCAGTTAAATCACACTTAGGTATCAGGGTACAGCTCAAACCAAGTACAGTACCTTGACTCAGATATTTCCTCATTTGGGTTCAACTCTCCCGCAGCATTTTGTATTGTTTGCAACAAAATGCTGTTTTTACAACAAAACTCCAAGTTCCCTGAAGTAGGGACATTGTCATCCCAGTATCCCCACTACTTAGCACAGTGACTGGCATTTAGCAGGTGCTGAATGAATGTTTGAATTTATAATTACTTTTAAAAATGACCGGCTGATAAAGAGCAATGCTCCAATTAGGAATCAGTCAAGCTGCTACTTAGTTCCAAAATTACTAGAAAACATTATTAGAAAACTGTAATTAAGGCTGGGCATGGTAGCTCACACCTGTAATCACAGCACTTTGGGAGGCCGAAGTGGGAGGATCGCCTGAGGCCAGGAATTCAAAAGACCAGCCTGGGCAACATAAGGAGACTCCGTATTTATGAAAAAAAATTTAGAAAATTAGCAAGATGTGGCGGTATGCGCCTGTAGTCCTAGGTACTCAGGAGGCTGACATGAGAACACTGCTTGAGCCCAGGAGTTTGAGGCTGCTGTGAGCTGTAATGGCCCCACCACTCTTCATCCCAGGCAAGAGTGAGGCCCTGTCTCAAAACAAACCAAAAAGCCTGCAACTAAATTTAGTTGAAAATATCTTCTCACATTCCAATGAGCATATCTGAAATTTGTGTGTTTTGGGACAGGGTCTCACTCTGTTCTCCAGGCTGGAGTGCAATGGTGCGCTCTCGGCTCACTGCAACCTCCGCCTCCTGGGCTCAAGCAATTCTCCTGCCTCAGCATCCTGAGTAGCTGGGACTACAGGCATACACCATCATGCCCAGCTAATTTTTGTATTTTTTGTAGAGATGGGGTTTCGCTATGTTGCTCAGGCTGGTCTCAAACTCCTGAGCTGAAATGATCGCCTGCCTTGGCCTCCTAAAGTGCTGAGATTACAAGTGTGACATTTTTACTAATGACTGGAAAGATATTTCTTTAAAATTGGGCAGTAAATATTAATGAGAAAAAAATCTGAAACAAGTGATACTTTACTATCTTTAGTCGGTATATTTGGTTTTTTGTTTGTTTTGTTTTGTTTTGAACTATGGCCTACAAAATAGTTGGTATATTTGAAGCAAGAGTGAAACACTGTAGAAAAAAGAATGGACTTACTACCAACTAACCCTGCCTGGCACAACTACAAGGAATTGAAAGGCAAATTACTTTGAAAATACAGGTAATATAATGCCAGATAGTACTCACAGTTCAAATCAACACTACAACAGACTTCTTGTGATGACACCAGAATTTCGGAAGATGTCAAAAGTAAACAAATGAAATTCAAACAGATTATTGATTTTACCCTCAATATACTAATTTTCCAGAGCTAAAGAAGACAGAATAGCCACAAAAATAATTACATTCATTCATAATAAATGGTTTGTGGGTTAAGCTCAGATTTTATTATACAACTCAACTGAGACAGTATCAATACATGTGAATAGCTAATATGCATTATTTAGGAAATACTAACATTTCATCACTATTCCAATTCAAAAACCTTGACTTTTTATATAACTTGAAATCATTACTAATGAAATCGGCAATGTTAAACAAGATTAAGTTTGTCTTTTTATTTTTTCTTTTGAGACAGGGTCTCACTCTGTCCCCCAGGCTAGAGTGCAGTGGCTAGATCACAGCTTACTGCAACCTCAACCTCCTCGGGCTCAGGTGATCCTCCTACTTGCTCAGCCTCCCTCCAAGCAGCTGGGACTACAGGCATGTGCCACCGTGCCCAACTAACTTTTGTATTTTTTGTAGAAACAGGGTTTTGCCATGTTGGCCAAGCTGGCCTCAAACTCCTGGGCTCAAGCAATCCACCCACCTCGGTCTCCCAAAGTGCTGGGACTACAAGCATGATTCACCATGTCTGGCAACAAGATTAAGTTTGAAAGGCATTAAGTTAAATAAGTAATGGCACACTCACTCAAACCATGTAGAAAGATGTCCATCAATAAAATAAACAATTTGGGCTGGGCTTGATGGCTCACGCCTGTAATCCCAGCACTTTGGGAGGCCGAGGCGGGCGGATCACCTGAGGTCAGGAGTTCAAGACCAGCCTGGCCAACATAGTGAAACCCTGTCTCTACTAAAAATACAAAAAAATTAGATGGGTGTGGTGGCACACACCTGTAATCCCAGTTACTTGGGAGGCTGAGGCACAAGAATTGCTTGAGCTTGGGAGGCAGAGGTTGCAGTGAG
>NW_012122931.1:10076643-10084555 GCF_000951035.1 Colobus angolensis palliatus
AAACAACAACAACAACAAAGAAAGACGTCCATCAGACATCATTAAGTGAAAAGAGCAAACTGCAGAACAATATGCATGGTACGATCCCAGAGGCAGTCTAGGAGTTAAACCCTGGAGCAAGAGTACCTGGGCTCAAGTCTCAGGTTCGCCACTCCCTGGCTGTGCAATCTTTGTCTAGTTACTTTACTTCTCTATGACTCAGTTTCTTCATCTGCAAATACATATACCAGAACCTACTTTATAGGGTATGTTCACAGGGTTTTGAAAGTTAAATGAATTAAAATGAATACAGCAGCCAGGTGCAGTGGCTCACACCTATAATCCCAGCACTTTGGGAGGCCAAGGTGGGTGGATTACCTTAGGTTGGGAGTTCGAAACCAGCCTGACCAACATAGAGAAACCCGTTTCTACTGAAAACACAAAATTAGCCAGGCATGGTGGTGCCTGCCTGTAATCCCAGCTACTCAGGAGGCTGAGGCAGGAGAATCACTTGAACCCAAGAGGCAGAGGTTGCGGTGAGCCAAGATTGCACCATTGCACTCCAGCTGGGCAATGACAGCGAAACTCCATCTCAAAAAAAACATTGTATAAAGCACTTAACAATTATATATAATGTTAACTATAATTTGGGGGAAAATAATTCAAATCAAATAGTAAGTGCATGCATATGTGAGAAAGAAAACCCTTCATTTTTTTCCCAGTGTTTTTAGGTTTTTTTAAAAAACAAAGAACAGGCCAGGGATGGTGGCTCACACCTGCAATTCCAACACTTTGGGAGGCTGAGGCAGGCATATCACTTTAGGTCAGGAGTTCAAGACCAGGCTCGCCAACATGGTGAAACCCCGTCTCTACTAAAAATACAAAAATTAGCTGGACATGGTGGCGTGCGCCTGTAATCACAGCTACTTGGGAGGCTGAGGCAGGAGAATCGCTTGAACCCGGGAGGCAGAGGTTGCAGTGAGCCGAGACTGCGCCACTGCACTCCAGCCTGGGCAAGTGCAGGCTCCTGAGCTCAAGTGACGGAGCGTTACTCTGTCTCAAAATAATAATAATAATAATAACAACAATAAATAAAAATAAATATTTATTACTTTAGTAATTAAAAAAAAAAAGAGCTCTCAGCCTTAGTGCCATTTTCTTGGAAACCTCTGCACCATGAGAGCCAAGTGGAGGAAGAAGCGAATGCACAAAAGAAGAAAGATGAGGCAGAGGTCCAAGTAAACCGCTAGCTTGTTGCACCGTGGAGGCAATAGGAGCAGAAACATGGAATTTCAGACGCTGGGGATGCTGGTACAAGTTGTGGGACTGCATGCTACTGTCTAGAGCTTATCTCAATGGATCTAGAACTTCATCACCCTCTGATCACCAATCACCTGAAACCCACCTTGCTCATAACCAAAACTGCCCATGTTGGTCCTCTGCCCTGGACCTGTGACATTCTGGACTATTTCTGTGTTTACTTGTAGCCAAGTATAATACCCATACGATAAATCACCTCTTCAGCAGTCTTAGCTGAAGAATTTTTAAAAAAAAAGAAAAGAAAAGAAAAACAATAAAAATTTGACACCAAGCTCTTCCCTGCTGAAGATCTACTAATGCAATTACTGAAACACTCAAGACAAATTCTGTAAAAGTGAGAAAATTTTCAAATGCCACAAAAAGGGCATAGTACTTAACTTCAAAAGAAGACATAGTTCAACAATAACAAGCTACACACTAATAAGCAGAACTGCAATGGCATTAAAATTATACCCCATTATTTCCCAGAGGAAACAAATAACATAGAAGTATCCAACCAATCTAGAAATAGGTGCCTATCTGGAACTTTCACAATTAGATACACCTCCATTAATTGTATGAGTGTGAAATTAAATACCACCAAATCTAATTTAACAATCTCTAATGACAACTCAGTAAGATATATATAAATCTGGAGATCAAGATAAACCAAGTAACTAAAACAATCTAAAATCCTTAGAACACTGTAAACTTATGAGAGGAAGTTTTCACAACCCCCATGTTTTGAGGAAGCTTTGGTCCCCTGGATGGACTTAGCTGTTTCCATAAATACAGTGGGTATACAAAACAACCGAATGAAGGAGCAGAAAGAGAACTTTGAGCCTCAGCTGCATTTTTGCTGAGCTGTAATACTGGTAAAGCCTGTTTCAAGATTCAAGAGTCCACCCTCAAAATTAAAGAAAGCATGTAAACAGAGGGCTGTCATGTATATTTCATCACATTTACCAGAATGATGTTTCATAAAAATTACACATATTCATTATCAAACTTCAAACAGCATTACTATCATTACTGTGGTTTTACCCAAAAGGAACCTCCTAGTCACCATTATCCATTACATTATCATGGTAATGTTTTCAAATTAAGGAACAGAAACTTATTCATAGAGAGGCCTTAATAATAAGTTACTTTGTCAGAATCCAAGTTGGCCTATCACAACCCGGAATAGTTAGATATTAAAAGGACTTTGTTTTAGAGGAGTCAAAGTTAGATTCCTTGGGTTCCAAAGAAGTTAGTAAAGATGAAATAATTTCTGCATAAAGAATTAATGTATTTTTGGCCGAGCGCAGTGGCTCACACTTGTAATCCCAGCACTTTGGGAGGCCGAGGCGGGTAGGTCACGAGGTCAGGTGTTCAAGAGCAGCCTGGCCAAGATGGTGAAACCCCTTCTCTACTAAAAATACAGAAATTAGCCGGGCACGGTGGCAGGCACCTGTAATCCCAGCTACTCGGGTGGTTGAGGCAGGAGAATCGCTTGAACCCGGGCAGCAGAGATTGAAGTGAGCCAAGATCACGCCACTGCACTTCAGCCTGGGAGACAGAGCGAAACTCCATCACAAAAAAGAATTAATGTAGTTTTTGCAAAGTTTTTCTGGTACAGAAATCTATATTTTTAAACATTTGGCAATTCAGCCTTAAGTGTTAATAACTTTTGGACCTAATGCATTTTTGTAAAGTAGTCAAGATAATGGAAGTAAGTAAATATAAATAACACAAGTAAAACAAAGGAATAGATTAGAATTCCGCATTAGAAAGTGAAAGGAGGGCCAGGTGTGATGGCTCATGCCCGTAATCCCAGCACTGAGGCAGGTGGATCGCTTGAGGTCGGGAGTTCAAGACTAGCATGGCTAACACAGTGAAATAACGTCTCTACTAAAAATACAAAAATTAGCCAGGTGTGGCGGTGGGTGCCTGTAGTCTCAGCTACTCAGGAGGCTGAGGCAGGAGAATCGCTTGAACCTGGGAGGCAGAGGTTGCAGTGAGTCGAGATCGCGTCACTGCACTCCAGCCTGGGCAACAGAGCAAGAGTCCGTCTCAAAAAATAAAAAATAAGTTAATCTAAGTCCGAAAAATATAAGTATTTCATCAAAATTAAGATTGTCTGGCAGGATAATACTACACTCTGATCCTAGGAGAAAGGAAAAAGGCAATTATGCCTTGACTAATTTTTTTGTTTTTTTCCCGTTAGAAGAACCATGTGGGTTTAATCTTTCCAAAGATTCACAGAAAATAAATAACACATAAACTGGTAAGGAAAAAAAAAGAACTAAACTCGTTTGACAACATTCCTTCTACTAGTCTCCAGCGTGGGTGTACTGGCATTATAAGGGAGCAAGACCAAGCAAGCACCTTTTCGGACAGACATCTTAGATTAGCAAGCAGACACAGTATCTGTTTATACACTTACAAGAGTATGTTTAAAGCCTGTATTTTTTAAATGGCTTACAAAAAAGGTATATAAAAACATAATTTTGGCTACACACACACACACACACAGAGTATTAGAACTAAATTTATACTTTTATACTTTTCTTTCAGACACAAGCACTTACCAGGTATCTGCTTCATCTTCAAACTCAAAAAAAAAAAAATTATAGAAACCCCTATGAAGTCTATTAAGTCCTTCACTCAACCATTCTGCTTTTTTTTTTTTTTTGAGATGGAGTTTCACACTTGTTGCCCAGGCTGGAGTGCAATGGAGTGCAATGGCACCATCTCAGCTCATGGCAACCTCCGCCTCCCAGGTTCAAGAGATTCTCCTGCCTCAGCCTCCTGAGTAGCTCGGATTACAGGCATGCACCACTACGCCTGGCTAATTTTGTACTTTTACTAGAGATAGGGTTTCTCCATGTTGGTCAGGCTGGTCTCAAACTCCCGACTTCAGGTGATCCATGCGCCTTGGCCTCCCAAAGTGCAGGGATTACAGGCGCGAGCCACTGCACCCAGCCTCAACCATTCATTTATATATATATTAAATATTAGAAACTGAAGTATCAAGATATTCACCACTTCCTCTGACCACTGTATTACCGAGTTTTAAACTGGGTTTCAGCTTTGAAACAAAAAATAACCACCTTTCTGAAATGCTTTTACAAAATCATAATACATATTGAAATATATTCAGAAAAATTAGAAAATATAGGTAAGCATAAAGAAGGAAAGATTTTTTTGTTTTTGTTTTTTTGAGATGGACTCTCGCTCTGTCACCCAGGCTGTAGTGCAGGGGCACAATCTCGGCTCACTGCAAACTCTGCCTCCCAGGTTCAAGCAATTCTCCTGCCTCAGCCTCCCAAGTAGCTGGGACTACAGGTGTGTGCCACCATGCCCAGCTAATTTTTGTAATTTTAGTAAAGACAGGGTTTCTCCATGTTGGCCAGGCTGGACTCAAACTCCTGACCTCAAGTGATCCACCCGCCTCGGCCTCCCAAAGTGCTAGGATTACAGGCATGAGCCACTGTGCCTGGCCAGCAGTAAAGTTTAACTGACTATAATCTTAGTTACCAGAAATCAAACAGCTAGGTGCCTAAAACTTATTCTAAAATGTGTATACAGTACAAAATTTTTGGTCCTAGTTCCTTTACAAATTAAAACATCTGGCCAGGCATGGTGCCTTGAGCCTAGTCCAGCACTTCCGGAGGCTGAGGCGGGCAGATCACTTAAGATCAGGAGTTTGAGACCAGCCTGGCCAACATGGTG
Organism: Colobus angolensis palliatus; assembly: GCF_000951035.1. Taxonomy (NCBI): domain Eukaryota; kingdom Metazoa; phylum Chordata; class Mammalia; order Primates; family Cercopithecidae; genus Colobus; species Colobus angolensis. The sequence goes on from NW_012122931.1 coordinate 10,081,639, forward strand.
AAACCCCGTCTCTACTAAAAATACAAAACATTAGCCAGATGTGGTGGCGGGCGCCTGTAATCCCAGCTACTCAGGAGGCTGAGGCAGGAGAATCACTTGAACCCAAGAGGCAGAGGTTGCGGTGAGCAGAGATGACGCCACTGTACTCCAGCCTGGGCAACAGAGCAAGACTGTCTCAAAAAAAAAAAAAAAAAAAAAGCCAGGCACGGTGGCTCATGCCTGTAATCCCAGCACTGCAGGAGGCTGAGGCAGGCAGATCACTAGAGGTCAGAAGTTCAAGACCAGTCTAGCCAACATGGTGAAACCTTGTCTCTATTAAAAACACAAAAAATTAGCAGGGCATGGTGGCACCTGTAATCCCAGCTACTTGCGAGGCTGAGGCTCAGTGAGCTGAGATGGCGTCACTGCACTCCATCCAGCCTGGGCGACACAGCGAGACTCCAACTCAAAAAAAAAAAATACTAAAATATCTTGAAAAGGATTACTTAAGGAGTTAAAGTTGAAAATAATTCTATGCAAACACAAGTTTAGGCAGTTCAAGTGTAAAACATACATAACTGAAAATTAACTCCAGAGAAAGAGATGTGTATGACAAAAAAACAGCCTCCAAAAAGTTGAAGGGAAAAAAATACTCAACTAAACATTTGAAAATTATTTTTTCTTTTTTTTATTTTATTTTATTTTATTTTATTTTATTTTATTTTATTTTATTTTTATTATACTTTAAGTTCTAGGGTACATGTGCATAACGTGCAGGTTTGTTACATATGTATACTTGTGCCATGTTGGTGTGATGCACCCATCAACTCGTCAGCACCCATCAACTCATCATTTATATCCGGTATAACTCCCAATGCAATCCCTCCCCCCTCCCTATTTTTTCAAGTACTAGTCTGTCCAAAGCAAATAAGAAGGACAGAGCTGGGCAAAGTAGCACGCTCCTATATTCCCAGCTACTCAGGAGGCTGAGGCAGGAGGATTACCCTGTTCAGGCCAGGAGTTGAGGCTGCAGTGAACTATAATGGCACCACTGCACTCTGACAACACAGTGAGAATATGTCTCAAAAAAAAAAAAAAAGATTCCACTTATATAAAAATTAAAAACCTGGAGCTGTATGCAAACTTAAAAAAATTAATTATTTAAAAAATTATTTTTAAATCGTACTTTACCTTTGAGATTCCTAGAATGTATGCCCAACTCCCTCCAGTACACTTACCCCTAAAGAAAAAAAAAAAAGGAAAAAATAATAAACTGAATGTGTTACCATTGGAATGTACCTACTTTCACTATTAAACTATCTACAAACATTATGAGTGGCTGGGCGCAGTGGCTCATGCCTGTAATCCCAGTAGTTTGGGAGGCCGAGGCAGATGAATTACTTGAATTCAGGAGTTCGAGACCAGTGTGGGCAACATGGCAAAGCCCTACCTCTACAAAAAATACAAAACTTGTATTTAAAATTCGTCTGGTCAAACAAAAATAAAATACAAAATACAAAAATTAGCCAAGCATGGCGTCATGTGCCTGTGGTCCCAGCTACTGGGAAGGCTGAGGCAGGGGAATCTCTTGAGTCAGGGAGATGGAGGCTGCAGTGAGCTGTGATTGCGCCACTGCACTCCACCCTGCATGACAGACCAAGACCTTGTCTCTAAAACAAAAACAAAAATCAATATTAGGGGCAATTATTCCAAATAAACTAATTAAACTGAAGCATACATTTACAGAGCAGCAAGTTTTATATTGTTAGTCACACCAACAAAAGATCAGTACATATTGTCACAATTTCCAGAATGCCATGATCAGGTAGTGTCACCTTGTAAGGTAATAAGAACTATGTGCCATCACTGGAGAGCAGCTCACAAACCCTCAGTGGAGCCAGCTGGGTAAAGTGAGACGTGACAACGCTGTGACGGTGGCTAAGAAAGCACCAAGAGAATAAAGTTCTCGGGGTTTTTTGCTTTTTTTTTCTTTTTTGGAGATTGAGTTTTGCTCTTGTTGCCCAGGCTGGAGTGCAGTGGCGTTGATCTTGGCTCATTGCAACCCTAGGTTCAAGCAATTCTCCTGCCTCAGCCTCCTGAGTAGCTGGAATTACACGCGCGAGCCACCACGCCCAGCTATTTTTTTTTTTTTTTGAGACAGAGTCTTGCTCTGTTGCCCAGGCTGTAGTGCAGTGGCGCAAGGTCAGCTCACTGCAAGCTCCGCCTCCTGGGTTCACGCCATTCTTCTGTCTCAGCCTCCCCAGTAGCTGGGACTACAGGCGCCTGCCACCACGTCCAGCTAATTTTTTGTATTTTTAGTAGAGATGGGGTTTCACAGTGTTAGCCAGGATGGTCTCGATCTACTGACCTCGTGATCCGCCCGCCTCGGCCTCCCAAAGTGTTGGGATTACAGGCGTGAGCCACCGCGCCCAGACAATTTTTTGTATTTTTAGTAGAGACAGGATTTCATCATGTTGGCCAGGCTGGTGTCAAACTCCTGACCTCAGGTGATTCACCCGCCTCAGTCTCCCAAAGTGCAGGGATCACAGGTGTGAGCCACTGCGCCTGGCCGAATGAAGTTTATTTTAAAGTCTAGCAGCTAGGCATAGTGGCTCACACCTGTAATCCCAAAGCTTTGGGAGGCCAAGGTGGGAGGATTGCTTGAGCCCAGGAGTTCGAGACCAGCCTGGGGAACATAGGGAGATCCTGTCTCCCCAGTAATAAAAAAAAAAAAAAAAATGTTTTTTAAGTGGCTGGGTGTGGTAGCTCACCCCTCTAAGCCCAGCACTTTGGGAGGCCAAGGTGGGCAGTTCACCTGAGGTCAGGAGTTCAAGACCAGCCTGATCAACATGGTGAAACCCCATCTCTACTAAAAATACAAAATTAGCTGGGCGTGGTGGCACATGCCTGTAATCCCAGCAACTCGGGAGGCTGAGGC
>NW_012122931.1:10084745-10086828 GCF_000951035.1 Colobus angolensis palliatus
CAAAAAAAAAAAAAAGTAAGATGAAAAACATGAGATGAAATTCAACTCAGTATGTACAATACTATTTGCAAGATTTTAAACGGACATGGTTTATTCTTAGAAATAAAATACTTAGCTTCTATAAACTCATCCATTCATTTATTTAATCAGCAAGTATTTACTTAGCACCTACTGTGTGCCATCCACTATTCTGGAACAGCAGTGAAGACAAAGTCTCTATTGTCACGAAGCTAACATTCAAGGAAGAAAAGAAAAAGATTAAAATACTCTATAAATATACGTACAAGCGACATAATACGAGATAGAAGCACGCTATAAAGAAAATAAAGGGGAAGAGGACAAAGAATGACAAAGAGAGTGATGTAAGGATGCAGAAAGTGACAGGGAAGATCTCTCCAAGACAGTGACTTGCAATATGGTGTGTTCAACTCAACATAAACGGTTCCAGTACCAATTATCTGCTTCATAAAACGTTTTCTCCACCTTTTCATACTCCCCCTTCATTTTTTCCAGAAAAAGCGTACTGTAGTGGTTTTCTATTATTGCTATTATTTTAGAGGGGAAAAAAAATCTCCTATCAGATGTTGACAGGTTGTTTACAAACAGGTAAAAATTTCAAGCCACACACAGTCTGAAGAAAATGTTAAGACAGATTTGTCAGTGAGAAGGCTAATGCCAAAACGAAGCAAATAAGAATTTGAAAACGAATTTCAAGAAAATCACTTACCAGCTTTTCAACTCTATAGTATGTTTACTTTCTATCACATATGAAAAGAAAGTTAATAGCAAGAGTAAAATGTCTTTTGGGTTTTTTGTTTTTGTTTTTTGTGTTTGTTTTTCTTTTTGAGGTAGAGTCTCACTCTGTCTCCCAGTGGCACGATGTCGGCTCACTGCAACCTCTGCCACCCAGGTTCAAGCGATTCTCCCGCCTCAGCCTCCCAAGTAGCTGGGATTACAGACATGTGCCACCACGCCCAGCTAATTTTTATATTTTTAGTAGAGACGGGGTTTCACCATGTTGGCCAGGTTGGTCTCAAACTCTTGACCTCAGGTGATCCGCCCACCTCAGCCTCCCAAAGTGCTGAGATTACAGGTGTGAGACACTGCACCCAGCCCAGACATGAAATTTTTTTTATACATCTGATGTGAAAAACATATTTTCACTTATTTTGGCTTTCACTTCCTTGATTACTAATCAGTTACACTAATTATAATTCAATGCTAATTCTAGCACCAATATCGCTTTCTAGAGCTCCTTTGCTTTCATTTTGACAGAAGCAAATCTGTGGCCCTCAACATACTGAATAAGAGAGCAATTAAGAAACAATGCAGCTGGGCACGGTGGCTCACGCCTGCAATCCCAGCACTTTGGGGGGCCAAGGCGGGCAGATCACGAGGTCAGGAGTTCAAGACCAGCCTGGCCAAAATGATGAAATCCTGTCTCTACTAAAAAATACAAAAATTAGCTGGCCGTCATGGCACCTGCCTGTAGTCCCAGCCCAGGAGGGAGACTGAGGCAGGAGAATCGCTGGAACCCAGGAGACAGAGGTTTCAGTGAGCTGAGATCATGCCACTGCACTCCAGCCTGGGAGACAAAGTGAGACTCCCTCTCAAAAAAAAAAAAACAAAAAGAAACAATGCCAGGCGTGGTGGTGCCTACCTATAGTCCTAGCTACTTGGTAAGGCTGAGGCGGGAGGATCACTTGAGTCCAGGAGTTCAAGTCCAGTCTAGGCAATGCAGCAAGACCTTGTTTCAAAACAAAAAAAAGAAGGAAGAAAGAAGGAAGAAGAATGAGGAGAAATAAAACAATCTAGGATCACACAGTAAAAGGTAAAAGAACCTAAGCAAAACAAGAACTTCACCTACAGATTCTCCCTTTTATTACATCATACAAAGTGAAGAATAACCAAACCTACATGGCAGCATGTACCAAGAATGATTAGTCCCCAAATGAAACCAAATGCTCACAAAAGCACAACATAGTGCTGGGAAATAATTTTCTGTATTTAAAAAAAATGTTAGGCCGGGCGCGGTGGCTCAAGCCTGTAATCCCAGCACTTTGGGAGGCCGAGACGGGCGGAT
>NW_012122931.1:10092644-10099597 GCF_000951035.1 Colobus angolensis palliatus
TTTGCTCTTGTAGCCCAGGCTGGAGTATAATGGCATGATCTCAGCTCACTGCAACATCCGCCACCTGGGTTCAAGCAATTCTCCTGCCTCAGCCTCCTAAGTAGCTGGGATTACAGGTGCCCGCCACTACATCCAGCTAATTTTCGTATTTTTAGTAGAGACAGGGTTTCACCATGTTGGCCAGACTGGTCTCGAACTCCTGACCTCAGGCTATCCACCCACGTCGGCTTCCCAAAGTGCTGGGATTACAGGCATGAGCACCATGCCTGGCCCGAAAAATATATTTCAAGAGAGATTCTCCTGTTTTTCATTTAAAGATAGAAAAATTAGGGCCGGGCACAGTGGCTCACGCCCGTAATCCCAGCACTTTGGGAGGCCAAGGTGTGCAGATCACAAAGTCAGGAGTTTGAGACTAGCCTGGTCAATATGGCGAAACCCCGTCTCTACTAAAAATACAAAAATTAACCGGGCGTGGTGGCGCACTCCTGTAATACCAGCTACTCAGGAGGCTGAAGCAGGAGAATTGCTTGAATCCAGGAGGCGGAGGTTGCAGTGAGCCGAGATCACATCGTTGCACTCCAGCCTGGCCAACAAGAGTGAAACTCCATCCCAAAAAAAAAAAATTCCACCTCCATGATTTAAAGAAAACCAGCAAACAGTAAAATTTCTTTTCACAGGGTTACATCAGAACATCAGAGCTTACAGAGCTGCAATCACTTGGAACTGCGGAGGTGCCTTAATACAAAAATTTAAAGGCCAACATACTCACTTCCCTTTCTTCTTCCAATTATTTTGTTCACTCCCCATTATCCTGAATGAAATATCTATGGTCTGTTCTTTCAAAATGACTACTCTGGGCAGGACGTGGTGGCTCACATCAGTAATCCCAGCACAATGGGAGTCCGAGGCAGGCAGATCACCTGAGGTCAGGACTTTGAGACCAGCCTGACCAACATGGTGAAACCTTGCCTCTACTAGAAATATAAAAATTATCTGGGCGTGGTGGCGTGTGCCTGTAGTCCCAGCTACTCAGGAAGCTGAGGCACGAGAATCGCCTGAACCCGGGAGGCTGAGGTTGCAGTGAGCGGAGATCACGCCACTGCACTCCAGCCTGGGCAACGGAGCCAGACTCCATCTCAAAACCAAAAAAAAAAAAAAAGGCTACTCTGATCCCATCCAAATCTTTTACCTCTCTGATTATGAAATTCTCTTTCATCTACACTGTCATCCTGTCTGACTTCAGTGACTCAGATGTTCTTCTAAGTAGACTTATAGATCCAAAAAAACTTATTTCTATTTCAGGAGGTTTTTTTTGTTGTTGTTGTTTTTGAGACGGAGTCTCACTCTGTCGACAGGCTGGAGCGCAGTGGCGTGATCTCGGCTCACTGCAACCTCCACCTACCAGGCTCAAGCAATTCTCTTGCCTCAGCCTCCCCAGTAGCTGGGACTACAGGCATGGGCCACCACACCCAACTAACTTTTGTATTTTTAGTAGAGATGGGGTTTCACCATGTTGGCCAGGATGGTCTCGATCTCTTGACCTCAGTAATCTGCCCACCTCAGCCCCTCAAAGTATTTCAGGAGTTCTTAATCTTTTTGTGCATGGACCTCATTGGCAGTCTGGTGAAGCCTATGGTCCCGTTCTCAGATTTCTTTTAAATGCATAATTAAATACATGTGATTGCAAGGGAAGCCAATTATACAGAAATATTAGCAAAACAACTTAACAAACTAATATGGTGATAATACATGTACAGCCTTATTATCACATTAAATAACAAGGTCTTAACGGCGGGTCTAGTAATACCAGAAATTCAAAGAAGTGATAACCATAAATGATATTCTGAGCTGTCTGCAACTGTAAATATGATAGAAAAATATCCGTAATTTTTATTGATGACAAAGTCATAAGCGTTGCTAATTCTACTCTGGCTTGTTGTCCACATTCACAACTGAAGGAAATAATAAGTTTCAGATAGCAGTCAATAAAAATAATGATGTCATTTTATCATCCTAGTGAAAGGACCCTTCTAATTCTATCCGTCAATGAACTCCAATTTAAAACCCCTCTCTAGTTCAAAGTCCTGTTCAGAACTTATTTTCGTCATAAATTTAAAAATAAAAACACTGATTCCTCCTTTGACCTAGTTCTCATCTGAACCTATCACTATGTCTCCCTGTTTTTATGCACATTTATACACAGAACCCTGTGTGTACTTCTGTGGTTTGCCTAGCCAGCACCCATTACAATTTTGCCAGTCAATAAAAGGTGAAGTTGAAAGGGATGGAAACAACCATCCCTCACTTTCAGACCTCGGACAGCAAGAGGAAAGATGCCAAGTATGGTGAGTGTCTGTGGTAGCTGAGCTGCCCCTAGACCCGCGTGTCCAGCTTGTCAAGCTTCCCCGCAGCACATCTTTATCAGCGACACTCAAAAGACATTCCATTTCGTTCTCGCCTCCTGTACTCAGTTCCCTACCTGCCGGGCCTCTAGTCTCTGGCCCCCACCCGAGACCGCCCAGCGGTCCCCCAGTCCCTTCCCATCCCATCCCCCACGCGTCTCTCCCTCTCCTTAGCCCCAGGCCGCCCTGGCTCCTGCGCGCCGCCACATTTCTCCCCTGGGCCTAACCCAGTGCCCCCCAACCCCCACCTCGCCCGACACTGACGGGAAGGTCCCGGGACCCCGGGGTCAGTTGGACCGGACGGCCCGGCCGTCAGAGGCAGGCTGCGGCCCTAGGCCGGAGCAAGACGGCCGCGAGGCAGGGAGCGGCGCACCGCGCGCTGGCTAAATCGGGACGCGCGCTCACCAAGGGGCTCATGCGGAGGAGGACACGGAGGACTCTGCCGGACCGCCACTCGGCCTCTGAGCCGTCGCCCTCGCCGGTGACTGCCCCCGCCGCCGCTGCCGCCACCTTCGCCACTCGCCTGTTGGCTTCCCTGCGTCCTGCAGCGGCGCTGCCGCCACGCCAGCGCGCGTGCGCGGTGCCGCGGGCACCCCTGGGAGCGGTAGTTTCGCCGGGGAGGCCGGGGGCTCCCACTTCCGCCTTAGGCAGCCCTAGGTCAGCTGCCCGCTGAGGCGGTCGTGGGTGTCCGGGTCCGGAATCGTCTTCCGGAAGGTTGTTTACCAGGCCTGAGCCCTGGTTTCCGCCTGCAGTAATGCTGGAAGTGAAGAATCCGACTGAGCAAGTATGTGTAAAGCAAAAATGTAGAGCGTTTTATGCTTTCTGTGACAACACTCAGTTGCCCAGGACACATTATTCGAAAGAATGACTCTCTCTCTCGTCTCTCTCTCTCTCACACACACGCACACACCACTCACAAACCTCCCTTCCTTTTTTTTTTTTTTTTTTAAGAGACGGAGTCTCGCTCTGCCGCCCAGGCTGGAGTGCAGTGGTGCGATCTCGGCTCACTGCAAGCTCCGCCTCCCGGGTTCACGCCATTCTCCCGCCTCAGCCTCCCACGTAGCTGAGACTACAAGCACCCGCCACCACGCCCAGCTAATTTTTTGATTTTTAGTAGAGACTGGGTTTCACCGTGTTAGCGAGGATGGTCTCGATCTTCTGACCTCGTGATCCGCCCACCTCAGCCTCCCAAAGTGCTGGGATTACAGGCATGAGCCACCGCTCCCGGCCCCTCCCTTCTCTTTTGTTGGAAGTGCCATTAATTGGTTTGGATGGTATCTGGATTTTAAGTACTAAACCTGCTTTCCCACTTCTCAGTTTCTAAAATCTTATCGTAAACTTGACCTTGCAGTTATTTTAGGTAAGTCAATAGATGAGCTGTCTAATAATTTTTTTAACGGCGTAACTCAGAGGTCAAATTAGCTGAGTTGAACAGTCTTGAAACCTTAGAATTGGAAGATACCTTCTTAAAGGTCACTAGTGCAACTGCCGCCCAGGCAGGAATTCCCTCTTGTACATTCAGCCAGATGGTCATCTTCTTGTTCAACAGTTCAAATTTCAGGGAGCTCACTCCCTCAAGTAATGCAGCCTGCTCCACTGTTGGACAGCTCTAAATGTTAGAGCTCCACTGTTGGACAGCTCTAAATGTTAGAAAGTTCTGCCTCCTGCTGAGCTGAAATCTGTTTCCCTTTATTTCCTTCCATTGCTGGTAGTTATGCTGCCTGGAGCAATACAGAATGTCTTCCACTTGACAGCTCTTCAAAAAATTGAAAACAATGATTATATCCACCAACACTGGGAGTCTTCAGGCAAAAAAAGGAAAAAAGTAATAATCATTTCCCCAGCTATTTCAAATCAAACTGCTTTCCATCTACTCACCTCCCTTCATGTGTCCCCTTTAGGGGCATGGTGGCACATGCCTGTAATCCCAGCACTTTGCGAGGCCAAGGCAGGAGGATTGCTTGAGCCCAGAAGTTCGAGAGCAGCCTGGGCAACATAGTGAAACCCCATCTCTACAAAAACAATACAAAAATTAGACAGCCATGGTGGCGTGCACCTGTAGTCCCAGCTACTAGGGAGGCTGAAGTGGAAAGATCACCAAGCCCAAAGAGGTCAAGGCTGCAGTGAGCTGTGATCATGCCACTGAACTCCAACCTGGACAACAGAGTGAAACCTGTCTCAAAACAAAACAACAACAACATTAACATAATTGCTTCATATTTATTGCCTTGTTTTATGACTACATAGGTAGTAATAGAACCACCCATGGTAGACTGCTCAGGTGTTATTGCTATTGTGTTGCCATTCAACTCATTCAGGAATTCAGTCAGCTCTGTTACAAGACATTACTCAATGCACCACTGGCATGAAATAGGCAAGAGGATACAATTTACGATCTAGGGTGGGATGAAACTTCCGCAGATTAAGGATCATCATAAGAAGCCAAGGTACAAAGCATTTTGAGATTCCCAGAGAGAATGGCCTCTTCAAGTCGAGGGGTCATGACTTTATGGAAGAGGTGACACTTGGGAGTTACCGGATGGTTGGATTTCAAGACGAGATGGCATTCGTGGACTGCCAAGGAAGAACTCAGCCTTAGCAAAATGAATGCATTCACAGTGGGCTCTGGAACACTGCATCTGGGTAGGCTGGAGCACCCAGGCCAGGGAGGAGGGGAAGGAGAGGCCCCAAAAGTTGCAAAAGAATCTTCAGGGAAGCTCCATTGCATGTGAGAAGTAAAAAAGGAACTAGAATGGTCAGTTAATTTTCTGAGCCCTGTTCTGTCACCTACAAATGAAGAACTTGAACTAATAAGCAGTTTTCATTTTTTTTTTCCAGTCAGCACACTCAAGGAATTCAAATCTCCTGCTAGAACTATGGATCACTACAACAGTGATTCTTAGGAAATATGGAATAGGTATTATTTTCATCCCTTTTACACATGGGAAAGTAAACTCAAGAGGTGAAGATTTGCTCAAAATCAATAAATAGTACTCACTGAGGGCAGATCACTGTCTCCCTGGAACCTGGCGCACTGCCTAGAATGTAATAAATGTTTGTTTTTTGTTTTTTAAATGAATGGATGAATACACAGTAAACTCTGTCCAAAGCCCCTTTCTTTCCACTACACAACTCAGGCTTCCCTGACATAGAAGGATATGAAGTTACTTGTTCATAGTCACAAAATTCATACTGGACCTTGTGTACAGTTTAGTTCCTCAGCCTCCTAACTGTATACTCTCTATTAAATAAACTACTCTGCCTCAGAATCACAAAACATTTTTTTAATGTTCTTTTTCCTTCTATGTATGCACAGCCAGTCTTAGAAGTAAGCCAAGAAAGCAGGTGCTATGGCTTACTGATTTGAGGGGCCTCTGGCAAGTATTTCTGGTCAAAAAAAAACTTTTATCGGGCCAGGCGCGGTGGCTCAAGCCTGTAATCCCAGCACTTTGGGAGGCCGAGGCGGGTGGATCATGAGGTCAGGAGATCAAGACCATCCTGGCTAACATGGTGAAACCCTGTCTCTACTAAAAATACAAAAAATTAGCTGGGTGTGGTGGTGGGCACCTGTAGTCCCAGCTACTCAGGAGGCTGAGGCAGGAGAATGGCGTGAACCTGGGAGGCGGAGCTTGCAGTGAGCCGAGATCATGCCACTGCACTCTAGCTGGGGCGACAGAGCAAGACTCCGTCTCAAAAAAAAAATTTAAAAATTAAAAAAAACACTTTATCGCCAGGTCCCTCAAAGGCCCCCAAAGTTCATCACTTATATTGAATCGCAAATGTTAACTCGAGGTGAAAATTTAATCTAAACCAATACATAGTCCATGAGGGCACAGACCCCATCTTATTCACCACTGGGCATACTGCCTAGAATGTTTAAATTTTTGTTTTAGAAATAGGTCTTGCTATGTTGCCCAGGCTAGAATGCAGTAACTATTCACAGGCACCATCATGAGGGCTCAAGGGATCCTTATTCCTCAGCTTCCTGTGTAGCTGGGACCACAGGCTTGCATTGCTGCGCTGGGCTTGTTTTCTGTTTTGTTTTGTTTGAGATGGAGTCTTGCTCCATCGCCCAGGCTGGAGTGCAGTGGCATGATCTTGGCTCACTGCAACCTCCATCTCCTGGGATCAAGCAGTTCTCATGCTTAATCCTCAGCTGGGATTACAGGTGCACGCCACCATGCCTGGCTAATTTTTCTTTTTCTTTTTCAAGACAGAGTTTCGCTCTTGTCGCCCAGGCTGGAGTGCAATGGCATGATCTCGGCTTATCGCAACCTCCACCTCCCGGGTTCAAGCGATTCTCCTGCCACAGCCTGCTGAGTAGCTGGGACTGCAGACATGTGCCACCACGCGCGGCGTTTTTTGTTTTTTGTTTTTTGTTTTTTTTGAGACGGAATCTCACTCTGTTGCCCAGGCTGGAGTGCAGTGGCGTGAGCTCAGCTCACTGCATTCTCTGCCTCCTGGGTTCAAGCGATTCTCATGCCTCAGCCTCCCAAATAGCTGGGATTACAGGCTCGGGCCACCATGCCTGGCTATTTTGTTTGTTTGTTT
>NW_012122931.1:10099987-10104075 GCF_000951035.1 Colobus angolensis palliatus
TGGAGTAGCTGGGACTTCAGGTGCATTCCACCATCCCTGGCTGATTTTTGTATTTTTAGTAGAGGCGTGGTTTCACTATATTGACCAGGCTGGTCTTGAATTCCTGACCTCGTGATCCACCCACCTCAGCCTCCCAGAGTGCTGGAATGAGCCACCGTGCTGGCAAATTTTGTATTTTTAGTAGAGACGGGGGGGTCTCTCCATGTTGGTCAGGCTGGTCTCGAAATCCCAACCTCAGGTGATCTACCCTCCTCGGCCTCCCAAAGTGCTGGGATTAAAGGCGTGAGCCACCAAGCCCAGCCCGCTTGTTTGTTTTTGAATGAATGATTGGAGTGCAGAGTCTCAGAGATCAGCTTGTCCAACACCCCCCTTTTGAATTTCGAGGCTGTTTCTCAATAGATCCTAATTAAAATGTAAGTACCCCTGGGAAAAGTAACTTTTTTTTTTTTTTTTTTTTTGAGTTGGAGTTTTGCTTTTGTACCCCAGGCTGGAGTGCAATGGCAGGATCTCAGCTCACGGCAACCTCTACTTCCCGGGTTCAAGCGATTCTCCCGCCTCAGCCTCCCAAAGTGCTGGGATTACAGGCATGCGCCACCACACCCAGCTAATTTTGTATTTTTAGTAGAGACAGGGTTTCACCATGTTGGTCAGGCTGGTCTCAAACTCCCGACCTCAGGTGATTCGCCTGGTGGCCTCCCAAAGTGCTGGGATTACAGGCACTTGAGCCTTCCATTGTGGCCGAAAAGTAACATTGTTTAAGTTATAATACATCTACATTTAGGAAAGAAATATGAGAGTTAAGTGAGACCAAACCATACCAGAAAGGAAAACAGGCCATAAGAAATAAAGATTACAAAGAGAAAGAGGAAGACGAAAGGGAAGAAACAAGGACTTCACCTATGACATGATTTTACTTCAGCGGTCCCCAACCTTTTTGGCACCAGGGACTGGTTTTATGGAAGACAGTTTTTCCAGGAAATGGGGTAGGGGATGGAGGAGGTCAGGGGGGATCGTTTCAGGATGAAATTGTTTCACCTCAGATAATCAGGCATTAGATTTCCATAAGGAGTGGACAACCTAGATCCCTTGCATACGCAGTTCTCAATAGAGTTCGCACTCCTATGAGAATCTAATACCACTGCTGATCTGACGGGAGACAGAGCTCAGGCAGTAATGCTCACTTGCCCACCACTCACTTCCTCCTGTGCTGCTCCATTCCTAACAAGCCACAGACTGGTACCAGTTCATGGCCCTGGGGTTGGAGACCCCGATTTATTTGGCACACAGTTTGGAAAGGAAAATGCTGTGAAATAGTAGTACACACTTGACTGTGGAAAGATTAGGGTCACATCTGGAAGAGTCAAGCAAATTATAAACTAGGCAGTAGGTAAATACAGCAATAACGTGAATAGAAATCATAATTTTAGCATTAAAAAACTCTAAAATAGGTTTCATTGTTTGTTTACTTTTTGAGACAGAATCTTGCTCTTTCACCCAGGCTAAAGCACAGTGACACCATCACTGCTTACTGCAGCCTCAACCTCCCTGGCTCAAGCCATTATCCCACCTCAGCCTCCAGAGTACCTGGAACTTCACATATGCGAAGTCCCTTCACCATGCCTGGCTAATGTTTTTATTTTTTTATACAGACAAGATCTCACTGTGTTGCCCATGCTGGTCTCAAACTCCTGGACTCAAGTAATCTTCCTACCTCATCCTCCTAAAGTGCTGGGATTACAGGCAGGAACCACCACACCCAGCTTTTTTTTTTTTTTTTTTTTTTTTTTTAAATTCTGAGAGTCTCTCTCTGTCAGCCCACTGCAGCCTCTACTTTCTGGGCAGGGCTCAAGCAATCCTCCTGCTTCAGCCTCCTGAGTACCTGGGACCATATGCGTGCACCACCATGCCAGGCTAATTTTTTTTATTTTTTGTGGAGATGAGGTTTTGCTGTGTTGCCCAGGTTAGAGCTCTAGGAATCCTGTAAGCGAAAAAGTCCAGTAAGACCCAGGTGGTAGAAAGTATTCCTTAAAAAAAATACTTTTCACTTTGGAACAATTCATTTGTTCCTGTCGTAGCCATAGTCCATGTTCTGGGTCCCTGGTGGTCCTACACTGGCCCCCACTGGCAGGCTCAGAAATAATAGTACTAAGATCCATGAAGCTGATGGAGCTTATGATTTAGGGGCCCTCACTTGCCTGGAGACTCTTCAAAGATCCTAGCAATGTATTCACAGTCATATGGCTTTGTAACATTTAGCAAGGAGTTAAAATTATCGGCTGGCCGAGTGCGCTGGTTCTCACCTGTAATCCCAGCTATTCAAGATGCTGACTCAGGAGAATCGCTTGAGCCCAGGAGTTTGAGGCTACAATGAGCTATGATTGCACCACTGCACCCCATCCTGGGCAAAAGAGCAAGACTCAGTCTCTAAAAAAATTTCTAAATAAAAAAATAAAAACCTGAGAAAACTGAAAATGAAGCAAGTGGCTTCTATAGAACGGGCTTATGAATCCTGCAACTCAAACACTTCAGCCAAATGAAGTCTACTGTAATCTTTATTTTTCTACAAGTACCAGAGATGTCCAAACTGATCGGAGCTGTAATTTTTTGTTGTTTTTTGTTTTCTAGAGAGAGGATCTCACTGTGTCACCCAGGCTAGAGTGCAGTGGCACAATCATAGCTCACTGCAACCTCAAACTCCTGGGCTCTAGTGATCCTCCTGCCTCAGCCTCCCAAGTAGCTGGAACTAGAGGCACTCTCCATACACGTGGCTAATTTTTTAACTTTTTGTAGAGACAGGGTGTTGCTATGTTGCCCAGGCTGGTCTTGAACTCCTGGCTCCAGCAATCCTCATGACTCAGACTCCAAACTGCTGGGATTACAGGCATGAACCACCATGTCTGGCCCAGGAGCTGTATAATGCAACATGAAAGTGGTATATTACTTGTATTTGAATTTAGCCCATCATTCATTATAACATGAAATATCTCACCTTGGCCGGGTGCAGTGGCTCACGCCTATGATACCAGCACTTTGGGAGGTCAAGGCAGACAGATCAATTGAGGTCAGGAGTTCGAGACCAGCCTGGTCAACATGGTGAAACCCTGTCTCTACTAAAAATGCAAAAATTAGCCAGGCATGGTGTTGGGCACCTGTAATCCCAGCTACTCAGGAGACTGAGGCAGGAGAAGCGCTTAAACCTGGCAGACAGAGGTTGCAGTGAGCTGAGATGGTGCCACTGCATTCAGCCTGGGTGAAAGAGAAAAACTCTGTCTCAAAAAAAAAAAAAGAAAGAAAGGAAAAAAATCTTACCTTAATGCAATTAATGCAATTATCTATCTTTCACTGACAATCTTTTTTGTTCTCCTGCATTACTTTTACTTTTCTTTTTAAAGATCTTCAAGCTTGGTAAGTTCATAATAGATAAACAGGTGTTTTAAATAAAAAGAAGATGTAGATGAAAAAACTAAGTTTACTTTTTTTTTTGAGGCTAGTCATTTTTTTTTAAGGCTAGTCAAGTGAAGCAGTGGAGTGGACATAATTCACTTTTTGAAAAACATAAAAATCAGCAATTTTTTCCTCCATCCCCTCCTATCCAAAAATCAACAATTTTAATGGTTCCTGAATATTTTATCATACTGATGTACTGATGTATCCTTCTTTTATTTATTTATTTATTTTTATTTTATTTATGTATTTATTTATTTATTTTTGGTTTAGACAGAGTTTCTCTCTGTTGCCCAGGCTGGAGTGCAATGGTATGATCTTGACTCACTGCAACCTCGGCCTCCCAGGTTAAAGTGATTCTCCTGCCTCAGACCCCCAAGTAGCTGGGAATACAGGCACGCACCACCATGCCTGGCCAATTTTTGTACTTTTAGTAGAGACGGGGTTTTGCCATATTGGCCACACTGGTATTGAACTCCTGACCTCAAGTGATCTGCCCACCTCGGCCTCCCAAAGTGCTGGCATTACAGGTGTAAGCCACTGTGCCCAGCCATACTGAAGTATACTAATTTTTAACTTCAAAATGGAAATTTTTTATTTATTTATTTATTTATTTTTTTATTTTTTTTTTTTTTTGAGACGGA
>NW_012122931.1:10104320-10107237 GCF_000951035.1 Colobus angolensis palliatus
TGTTAGCCAGGATGGTCTCGATCTCCTGACCTCGTGATCCGCCCGTCTCGGCCTCCCAAAGTGCTGGGATTACAGGCTTGAGCCACCGCGCCCGGCGAAATTTTTTATTTCTAATAAGAAAACTCATACAACTTTTTTAAATACTGAAATACAGAAATGAATTAGATTGAAATTAATGACTTGGTAAAGCTTATAATAAAAATAAATTGTAGGCTGGGAGACTGTCGGAAAGCGTCTGATTCTGGCTTCCCCTTCCCTTTCCTGGCCCCAATCCTTCCTCTCTCTTACCCTTCTTTCTGCATGCCTTTTAAAAAAGAAAAAGAAGGCCAGGCGTGGTGGCTCACACCTGTAATCCCAGCACTTTGGAAGGCAAAGGTGGGCAAGGTCAGGAGTTCGAGACTAGGCTAGCCAATATGGTAACACCCTGTCTATACTAAAAATACAGAAATTAGCCAGGCATGGTGGCGGGTGCCTGTAGTCCCAGCTATTCAAGAGGCTGAGGCAGAAGAATCACTTGAATGGAGGAGGTGGAGGTTGCAGTGAGCCAAGATCTTGCCACTGCACTCTAGCCTGGGCAACAGAGCAAGACTCCATCTCAAAAAAAAAGAAAAAATATTGTAGGCTGGGCAAGGTGTGTTCCCAATGCTTTATGATGCCAAGGCATGAGGATCACTTGGGGCCAGGAGTTTCAGAGCAGCCTGGGCAAATAGTGAGACTCCATCTCTACAAAAATATAAAAATAAAGTAATAATAATAATAGAATTGACCAAGCACAGTGGTGCACACCAGTAGTCCCAGCTAGCAGGGAGGCTCAGGCGGGAGTATCAGTTGAGCTCAGGAGTTTGAGGCTGCAATGAGCTATGATCGCACCACTGCACTTCAGCCTGGCTGGAAGACCAAAACCCTGTCTCAAAAAAATAAATAAATAATAAATGGTATAGTACTATCATACTTTTGAGTAATCTGCTTTATTATTTTTTCTGTTTTTTTGAAACAGTCTCACTCTGTCGCCCAGGCTGGAGTGCAGTGGTATGATCTTGGCTCACTGCAACCTCTGCCTCCCAGGTTCAAGCGATTCTCCTGACTCAGCCTCCCAAGTAGCTGGGACTATGGGTGTATGTCACCACACCCGGCTAATACTTTGTATTTTTAGTAGAGATGGGGTTTCACCGTGTTAGCCAGGATGGTCTCAATCTCCTGACCTCGTGATCTGCCCGCCTCAGCCTCCCAAAGTGCTGGGATTACAGTGAGCCACCACGCCAGGCCCTGCTTTTTTTTTTTTTACTTAACAATATGTAACAGGTTGGGTTAGTGAACTTGATAGACTGATTTCTAAAACTTAATATGGAAATACAAAGCACCAAGAATAGTCAGAAACATTCCTGATGAAGAAGAGCAATGTGGAAGGACTCGTTCTAAAGGATATCAAGACATCATAAAGCACTCTGAGCATACAGATTGAAAAAGTAAGTAAATAAATAAATACAACATCAGAAAGCTATAGTAAGACAAAGTTTGGCTGGGCATGGTCCTGATTACAAAGTCCTGTAATCTCAGCACTTTGGGAAGCCAAGGTGGGCAGATCACATGAGGTCAGTAGTTTGAGACCAGCCTGACCAACATGGTGAAACCTCATCTCTAACAAAAATACAAAAAAATTAGCTGGGTATAGTGGCACACGCCTGTAGTTCCAGCTACTCGGGAGGCTGAGGCAGGAGAACCGCTTGAACCTGGGAGGCGGGGGTTGCAGTGAGCTGAGATGGCGACATTGCACTCCAGCCTGGGCGACAGAGCGAGACTCTGTCTCAAAAAAAAGAAGAAAACAAAATAGAATTAATATCTTTTCTGAGAAAAGAAAACTACTTGGGAGGCTGAGGCAGGAGGATCGCTTGAATCCAGAAGGAGAAGGCTGCAGTAAGCTGAGATTACACCACTGCACTCTGACCCTGTCTCAAAAAAAAAGGCCAGGCCTGGTGGCTCACCTGTAATCCCAGCACTTTGGGAGCCAAGGTGGGTGACCACGAGGTCAGGATATTGAGACCATCCTGGCCAACATGGTGAAACCCCTTTTCTACTAAAAATACAAAAATTACCTGGGTGTGGTGGTACATGCCTGTAATCCCAGCTGGCTAAGGCACAAAAATCGCTTGAACCTGGGAGGCAGAGGTTGCAGTGAGCCGAGATCACACCACTGCACTCCAGTCTAGTGACAAAGCAAGACTCCATCTCAAAAAAAAAATTTAAAACATCCAGTGTGGCCAGGCATGGTGGCTCATGCCTGTTATCCTAACACTTTGGGAGGCTGAGGTGGCCAGATCACTTGAAGTCAGGAGTTCAAAACCAGCCTGGCCAACATGATGAAACCAACCCTGTCTCTATGAAAAACACACACAAAAAAATAGCCGGGCGTGGTGGCGGGCGCCTGTAATCCCAGCTACTCGGGAGGCTGAGGCAGGAGAATCGCTTGAACCCGGGAGACAGAGATTGCATTGAGCCAAGGTGATGCCACTGCACTCCAACCTGGGCAAGAGTGAGATTCTGTCTCAAAAAATATGTAATAAAATAAAAAACATCCAACACATCATACATAAAGGGTAGCTACTCTTTACATATCAAAAAATGGCAGCTCCAGCTGGAAGCAGTGGCTCACACCTGTAATCCCAGCCCTTTGAAAGGCCTAGGCAGGTGGATCACTTGCCGTCAGGAGTTCAAGACCAGCCTGGCCAACACAGTGAGACCCCATCTCTACTAAAACTACAAAAATTAGCCAGGCTTGGTGGTGCACACCTGTAATCTCAGCTACATAGGAGGCTGAGGCAGGAGAATGGCTTGAACCCAGGAGGCAGAGGTTGCAGTGAGCCGAGATCACACCGCTGCACTCCAGGCTGGACAACAGAGCAAAACTCCATCTCAAAAA
>NW_012122931.1:10108532-10110398 GCF_000951035.1 Colobus angolensis palliatus
GAGAATGGCGTAAACCCGGGAGGCGGAGCTTGCAGTGAGCTGAGATCCGGCCACTGCACTCCAGCCTGGGCGACAGAGCTAGACTCCGTCTCAAAAAAAAAAAATTAAAACATGGATATACTCAGACTCACACACACACAGATACACACACACATATATATTTTATGCCTGGGATTATAGGCATGAGCCACTACGCCCGGCCTACATTTTTTATATGAATAAAACATTTCTAGGCCGAGTGGGGTGGTTCACGCCTGTAATTCCAGCACATCAGAAGGCTGAGGTGGAAGGATTGCTTGAGCCTGGGAGTTGATTATTAGCCTAGACAACATAGTAAGGCCTCATTTCTACAAAAAATGAAAAAATTATGGCCAGGCACAGAGCCTCATGCCTGTAATCCCAGCACTTTGGGAGGCCGAGGGAGGCAAACCGCTTCAACCTAGAAGACCAGCCTGGACAACACAGCGAAACCCCATCTCTACAAAAAGTAAAAAAAAATTAGCTGGGGGTGATGGCACGTGCCTGTAGTCCCAGCTACTTGGGAGGATAAAATTGGAGGATCATTTGGGCCCAGGAGATTGAGGCTGCAGTGAGCCATTATCTGGCCACTGCACTCAAGCCTGAGCAACAGAGTGAGACGCTGTCTCCAAATAAATCAATAAATACAATTTAAAAATTATCTGGCCATGGTAGTGCACACCTGTGGTCCCAGCTACTCAGGAGGCTGAGGCGAGAGGATCACTTGAGCCTAAGAGGTCAAGGCTGCAGTGAGCTGTGATCATGCCAGTGCCCTCCATCTCAAAAAATAAAATAAATAGGCTGGGCGCAGTGGCTCATGTCTGTAATCCCAGCACTTTGGGAGGCTGAGGTGGGCAGATCACAAGGTCAGAAGTTCGAGACCACCCTGGCCAATATGGTGAAACCCCGTTTCTACTCAAAATACAAAAATTAGCCGGGGATGGTGGTGGGCGCCTGTAGTCCCAGCTACTCAGGAGGCTGAGGTAGGAGAATCACTTGAACCCAGGAGGCAGAGGTTGCAGTGAGCCGAGATAGAGCCACTGCACTCCAGCCTGGGCAACAAGAGTGAAACTCCGTCTCAAAAAATAAAAATAAAAATAAATAAATAAATAAAACAGGAACACACACGCACACACATATTGTGTGTGACTAAAACATTTCTAAGCTGGCCACAGCAGCTTATGCCTGTAATCCCAGCACTTTGGGAGGGTGAAGCAGGGGAATTACTTAAGGCCAGGAGTTCAAGACCAGCTTGGGCAACATAGCTATACCCTGTCTCTACAAAAAATAAATTGCTGGGTGTGGTGGCTCATACCTGTAATCCCAGCACTTTCGGAGGCTGAGGCGGGTGGATCACAAAGTTAGGAGTTCGAGATCAGAAAAAAAAAAAAAATAGTGCCATGTGTTGGCAAACACCTGTAGGCCTAGCTACCCAGAAGGCTGAGACAGAGGATTGCTTGAGCCTGGGAGATGGGGGTTGCAGTGAATTGTGATTGAGCCACTGCTCTTCAGCCTGGGCAACAGAGTGGGATCTGTCTCAAAAAACAAAAATTAATTAAAAGTAAAAACATTTCTAGAAGGCTACACAAGAAAGTGGTTGCAGTGGTTCCCTCTATCAGTGTAGGGGAACAGGGCTGAGGACTGAGTGGCAGGGAGACTTATCGTACCCTTTGAATTGTATGCCTTCTATATACATTTACTATTTTAAAAATTTTGAATTTAAGGCCAGGTGCAGTGGCTCATGCTTGCAATCCCAGCACTTTGGGAGACTGAGGTGAGCAGATTGCTTGAGCCCAGGAGTTGGAGACCAGCCTAGACAATACAGTGAAACCCTATCTCTAAAAAAAA
>NW_012122931.1:10111163-10111672 GCF_000951035.1 Colobus angolensis palliatus
GAGGCAGGCAGATCACCTGAGGTCAGGAGTTCGAGACCAGCCTAGACAATACAGTGAAACCCTATCTAAAAAAAAAAAAAAAAAAGAGGAAGGAAAGAAAAAAGAAAAAATTTAATTTTAAGATATATCAAATATTATCAAATTCTATACAGGTAGCTCTTCATATTTTGCAGCTTATTTTTACTTCAAAGGAAAATATAAGACAAAAGGAAGAAAAATTAAAAGTAGGATTTTGGCCACCTGTGGTAGCTCATGCCTGTAATTCTAGCACTTTGGGAGACTGAGGCAGGAGGATTGCTTGAGGCCAGCAATTCAAGACCAACCTGGGCAATAGAGGGAGACCCTGTCTCAAGAAAAAAGACAGAAATTTAAAAAATAGGGCCGGGCGCGGTGGCTCAAGCCTGTAATCCCAGCGGTTTGGGAGGCCGAGACGGGCGGATCACGAGGTCAGGAGATCGAGACCATCCTGGCTAACACGGTGAAACCCCGTCTCTACTAAAAAATACAAA
>NW_012122931.1:10112232-10122874 GCF_000951035.1 Colobus angolensis palliatus
GGTTTCACCGTGTTAGCCAGGATGGTCTCGATCTCCTGACTTCGTGATCCGCCCGTCTCAGCCTCCCAAAGTGCTGGGATTACAGGCTTGAGCCACTGCACCCGGCCTATTCTTATTTTTCTTTTTAAGTTTGCATGGACATCTCTAATACCGTATATTACCTTACTTGATCATGACAACAGTCTTGGCCAGACACTGTGGCTCACATAATCCCAGCACTCTGGGAGGCTGAGTCAAGCGGATTGCTTGAGCCCAGGAGTTGGAGACCAGCCTGGGCAACATGGCAAAACCCTGTCTCTACAAATTATACAAAAATTAGTAGGCCATGGTGGTGCATGCCTGTAGTCCCAGCTACTCAGGGGGCTGAGGCGGGAGGATGGCTTGAGCCTGGGAGGTCATGGCTGCAGTGAACCATGATGACACCACTGCACTCCAGCCTGGGTGACAAAATAAGACCCTATCTCAAACAAACAAACAAAAACCAGCCTTGTTAAGTGGCAAAATTATATCCATTTTACAGACTCATAAACAGAGCCTCAGAGAGATTGACAGTAAGTAACACAACTGGAACTCAAATACAGTTTTAGTCCTTCCAAATCCTGTGGTCTTGCCTCTGTTTTACATTATCGGACACAGTGTGCCCTCCTAAATGCCTTCTGCACACACAAAATGTGATAGAAAATGCACTACTTCTACATATGTGTGGAGAAGGGAAGGTTCTCTGTTATAAATTTACTTTTAGAAACTGAAGACAAAGAAGGAAATTAATTGCTAGCACATTGTACTTTCAGAAGTACAAAAAAAAAATGCATGACTTATACCTACTATTGCTTGTGGCTCAGGTGTTAAGGTGACACTGACACTTTTGTTTTATTTGAGAGTTGTTTGATGAAGGGTGAATAAATTATTCTTAGCACCTTAATAAAGACATCTATGTGGGCTGGACACGGATGGCTCACTCCTGTAATCCCAGCACTTTGGGAGGCCAAGGCGGGCAGATCACGAGGTCAAGAGTTTGAGACCAGCCTGGCCAACATGGTGAAACCCCTATCTCTACTAAAAATCCAAAAATTAGCTGGGCGTGGTGGCATGTGCCTGTAATCCCACCTACTCGGGAGGCTGAGACAGGAGAATTGCTTGAACCGGGGAAGCGGAGGTTGCAATGAGCAGAGATCACACCACTGCACTCCAGCCTAGGCAACAGGGCAAGACTCTGTCTTGAAAGAAAAAAAAAGACATCTATGTGACCAATATAGGAATAATAAGATGTACCATTTATTTTTTATTTTTGAGAAGTGTTTTCCTCTGTTGTCCAGGCTGGAGTGCACTGGTACAATCATAGCTTATTGCAGCTTCAAACTCCTGGGCTCCAGTGATCCTCCCACCTCAGCCTTCTGAGTATCTGGAACTACAGGCATGCACCACAATGACTGGCTAATTTTTAAATATTTTCACAGAAGGACGCAATCTCTCTGTTTTGCCCAGGGTGGTCTCAAACACCTGGCCTCAAACTTCCTTCCACCTCGCCCTCCCAAAGTGGTGGGACTATGGGCATGAGCCACTGTGCTTGGCCTTACTTCTAAAGTTTCTTCTCACATTGTATTTCTATGATTAGTAATCATTACCACTGTTCTACAACCTTCATACTACTTTCACATACAATATCTCATTTGATTCTTGAAGCAGTCCAGTAAGGTAGGCAGGACAGAAATTCCTGACATTCAATAGATTAAGAATCTGAGGCTTGGCCAGGCATGGTGGCTCATGCCTGTAATCCCAGCACTTTGGGAGGCCGAGGCAGGCAGATCACCTGAGGTCAGGAGTTCGAGGCCAGCCTGGCCAATGTGGCAAAACCCCGTCTCTAGTAAAAATACAAAAATTAGCCAGGCATGGTGGTGCGCGCCTGTAATCCCAGCTACTCAGGAGGCTGAGACAGGAGAATCACTGGAACCCGGGAGGCAGAGGCTGCAGTGAGCCGAGATTGTGCCACTGCACTCCAACCTGGGCAACAGGGCAAGACTCCATCTCAAAAAAAAAAAGAATCTGAGGCTTCGAGAAACTGGTTTTTGTCAAAGTTATGCGCCCTATCACCTAGTTGAATATTCCCTCCAACAAACCATATGGACAATTCTCAAGTATCAGGATCTAAATGTTAATATCAAATTCGTAAATTACATAGGTCCTTTCCTTTTTCTTCCTGCTGTATGCCTTTCATTTATTATTAATCCTCTTCCACAAAGGAATATTTGAGGGCTAAATAACATCCAATCCTAATAAGTCCTACCTCTGCTTAATTAGCTTTCTGACATCAGGTGGGAAATGGAAAGCAATTTTTTTTTTTTTTGTCAGAGTTTCACTCTTATTGCCCAGTCTGGAGTACAATGGCACGATCTCAGCTTACCGCAACCTCTGCCTCCCGGGTTCAAGTGATTCTCCTGCCTCAGCCTCTCGAGTAGCTGGGATTACAGGCATGAGCCGCTATGCTGGGCTAATTTTGTATTTTTAGTAGAGATAGGGGTTTTCCATGTTGACCAGGCTGGTCTCGAACTCCTGACCTCAGGTGATCTGCCTGCCTTGGCCTCCCATAGTGCTGGGATTAGAGGTGTGAGCCACCAGACCCAGCCTGGAAAGCAATTTTCTTACCCATAGGGGCACAAGTGAAATGGGCTGGTTTAAATTTCTGGATAAAAATCTATATTTGCATATCACGCATTATCAAAATATTTACAAAATGTGTAATTGGAGCTGGATGTGGTGGCTCATTCCTGTAATTGTCACACTTCGGAAGGCGGAAGTGGAAGGATCGCATGAGGCCAGGAGTTTGAGACTAACCTGGTCAATGTAGCTAGACCCCATATCTATGAAATTTTTTTTTTTTTTTTTTTTTGAGACAGAGTCTCACTCTGTGGCCCAGGCTGGAGTACAGTGGCCAGATCTCAGCTCACTGCAAGCTCCGCCTCCCGGGTTCACGCCATTCTCCTGCCTCAGCCTCCCGAGTAGCTGGGACTACAGGTGCCCACCACCTCGCCCAGCTAGTTTTTTTGTATTTTTTAGTAGAGATGGGGTTTCACCATGTTAGCCAGGATGGTCTCGATCTCCTGACCTCGTGATCTGCCCATCTCAGCCTCCCAAAGTGCTGGGATTACAGGCTTGAGCCACCGCGCCCGGCCGAAAATTATAAACTTTAAATTAAAAAAACAAAATATGTGACTATGTCCTAAAACAAAATGTAAGTTTTTTTTTTTTTTCTTTTTAGACAGTCTCACCCTGTTGCCCAGGCTGGAGTGCAGTGGTGTGATCTTGGCTCACTGCAACCTCCACCTCCCAGGTTCAAGTGATTCTCGTGCCTCAGCTTCCCAAGTAGCTGGGATTACAGGCCACCATGCCCAGTGAATTTTGTATTTTTATTAGAGATGGGGTTTTGCCCTGTTGGCCAGGCTAGTCTTGAACTCCTGACCTCAAGTGATCCACCCACCTTGGCCTTCCAAAGTGCTGGGATTACACGTCTGAGCCACCATGCCCAACCCAAAATTATAAATCTGAAGCTCAAGACAACAACCTATAGAAGTTAACAATCCAACTACCAAGGCTCAAATACTGGCTCGTTATCTTAGGTGTACAATCTCCTGGGCAAGTTGCTTTACCTCCTGGGGCTTCAGATTCCTTCGCTCTAAAATAGGGGTAAGAAAAAAATGCTTTCTTTTTGTTTGTTTTTTTTGAGATGGCGTCTTCTTATGTTGCCAGGCTGGACTGCAGTGGCGTGGTCTCAGCTCACTGCAACCTCCGCCTCCCCGAGTCGTTCAAGCGATTCTCCTGCCTCTGCCTCCGAGTAGCAGTAGCTGGGACTACAGGCGCAGGCCACTATGCCCAGCTGATTTTTGTATTTTTAGTGGAGACAGGGTTCCACCATGTTGGCCAGAATGGTCTTGATCTCTTGACCTCGTGATCCGCCCGCCTTGGCCTCCCAAAATGCTGGAATTACAAAAAAATGCTTTCTTAAAGGTTTTTTTTTTTTTAGACGGAGTCTGGCTCTGTCACCCAGGCTGGAGTGCAGTGGCGCGATCTTGGCTCACTGCAAGCTCCGCCTCCCGGATTCACTCCATTCTCCTGCCTCAGCCTCCCAAGTAGCTGGGACTACAGGCACCCGCCACCATGCCCGGCTAATTTTTTTGTATTTTTAGTAGACACGGGGTTTCACCGTGTTTGCCAGGATGGTCTCGATCTCCTGACCTCGTGATCCGCCCACCTCGGCCTCCCAAAGTGCTGAGATTACAGGCGTGAGCCACTGCGCCTGGCTGCTTTCTTAAAGATTAAAAGAGATAATGCACGTGGGTCTTTAGCACAGTGTCTAACAGTTAAGTATTGATAACTTGACATGGATACTATTTTTGGCATTTAATGTTCAGCAAGCTAGTTTCCACCGTGTACTTTCCTATTCATAAGTGACTGTGCTTTGGAATATACTAGAAAATATGTAAAATGTTTGATTTTAAAAAGATAAAACCACAATATACTCAATTACCTTTGGAAGTTAGCCATGTATCATTTTTCTAAATCTTACAAAAAGGAGAGTTACAAAAGGTTACTCTGTTAATCAAGGATGAGGCTGAAATTGAGAGTTCGGTTTTTTTTTTTTTTAATGGAAATGGACTGCGATATAAAAAAAAGTTTGATTGAAATGCAAGAAGCTGTAATGTGGTCAAATGATGATTTCTATCTTAATGCTGGACTGATGCAAGCCAAAGAAGGGTCAATGTTGCCACAGGATTACAAGCCCTCCTGAAAGAGATGCATGATGCAACCCCTGTAGTGAACGGAGTCAACGCTGAGTCACCAGTCTAACCTTTGAAGAGCACTAAGGAAAAAGAAAATTCTTGAGTACTGAGTCACAGGCTCAATATCTTAATAAAGTGTGTTTAGGATGTTTTAGTGGTATCTGGACATAGTCTACCCATAAATCTCAAATATTTGGTATCGGAGTTTTGCCCTTTCCATAGTAGGTCCTCCAAAAACATTTGTCAAACAAATGAATTTTTTTTTTTTTTTGAGATGGAGTCTAGCTGTGTTGCCCAGGCTGGAGTGTAATGGCGCGATCTCGGCTCACTGCAACCTCCGCCTCCCGGGTTCAAGCGATTCTCCAGCCTCAGCCTCCCGAGTAGCTGGGATTACAGGCGCGTGCCACCACGCCCAGCTAATTTTTGTATTTTTATAGAGATGGGGTTTCACCGTGTTAGTCAGGATAGTCTTGATCTCCTGACCCCGTGATCCGCCCGCCTCGGCCTCCCAAAGTGCTGGGATTACAGGCGTGAGCCGCCGCGTCCCGCCACAAATGAATTTTTCGTTTTAAAGTTAAGAGGCGAGGCACAGCGGCTCACGCCTGTAATCCCAGCACTTTGGGAGGCCAAGGCGGGCAGATCGCTTGAGGCTGGGAGTGCGAAACCAGCCTGGCTAATATGGTGAAACCCCATCTCCACAAAAAAATAAAATACATACAAAAATTAGCTGGGCATGGTGGTGCGTGCCTGTAATCCCAGCTATTCAGGAGGCTGAGGCAGGAGACTCGCTTGAACCCCGGAAGCGGAGGTTGCAGTGAGCTGATTTTTCACCACTGCACTCCAGCCCGGGGGCGACAGAGTGATACTCTGTCCTGAAAAAAAAAATAAAAGTATTAGCAATAGAATGAAGTTCACCTGGTTATCAGTCCTAACTCCATCACTCACCAGCTCTGTGACTTATTTAGTTGTTTAATATTTTTCAGTCTCAGTGTCCTCATCTGGAAAATGGGAAATGCCTACCGAGTACTGAACTGTCAAGACTAAATGACACATGAAAAGCACACTGAACCATGCTTAGTCTACCGTAGGCTTTCAGCAAATAGCGGTCTCTGTTATTTTTTGCAACAGGATGTTATATGAGGCATTATCAAGGCGATTTTCGCCTGTCAAATGTGTTGTCTGTGTACACATCAGACCTTTTCCTGAAATTAAGGTAGAAAAGTATCAACAATAAGGGATGGGGAAAGTCTTGTAAATGATAACCTCAGCCCCAGAGGGAAACAATGGGCAGCGGAGGGGAAAATAAAGGGTGACAAGTTAGAAAAATTAGACATCCAAGGTGGGAGGGCTGGCACTGGAGCGGGTTGCCACAGTAGGGAGGAGACTCAGAGCTGAAGGCAATTCCTTTGGCCGGGCTTGTCCTGTGATTTACTGTGGGGCAGAGCCATGTGGAGAGGCCTGGTAAAATGGCTGGGCAAGGGTGCAGAGGGGACGTAACTGGCAGGAAGGAGCCATGATTCGTGGTCGAACAGAGTCCAGACTAGCTCGACCTGTGAGCAACGAATGGCCCTGAGACTCGCATACCCCAATACCGGTAGTGGCCGTGAAGGGCAAAGAAATGTGTTCTGAGGCGATCCCAGCATCTAAGCTGCGACCGGTCTACTAAGAGACTGGATGGAAGCTGGGAAGAGAAAGTTGCTTCCCGCTTCGGGATGAAGGATGGAGTTGGGGAGAACAGGCAGTAGAGAAGGAAAAGATTCAGATCCCACAGCCCCGGGGGATCAGTTGTGCTGGACCTACTCCGACCCCCTAGGGCCCGGAGTGAAGGCGGGACCTGTGCGGTTACCAGAGGAAATGCCTCGGGGTGAGAAGTCGCAGGAGAGATAGACAGCTGCTGAACCAATGGGACCAGTGCATGGGGCGGATGTTATCTACCATTGGTGAACGTTGGAAACGAATAGCAGCCAATGAATCAGCTGGGGGGGGCGGAGCAGTGACGTTTGTTGCGGAGGAGGCCGCTTCGAATCGGCGGCGGCCAGCTTGGTGGCCTGGACCAATCAGCGTCCTCCAACGAGCAGGGCCTTTACCAATCGGCGGCCTCCACGACGGGGGTTGGGGAGGGTATATAAGCTGAGTAGGCGACGGCGCGGTCGACGCCGGCCGAGAGAGTACAGACAGACCGACCGATTGGGGTGTTTCGCTAGTGTGAGAGGTAAGCGCCGCGGCCTGCATTTCCAGACCTGCCCTTCGCCTGGTTCGTGGCGCCTTGTGACCCCCCCGGCCCCTGCCGCCTGCAAGTCGGAAACCGCGCTGCGCTCCTGTGCTGCGGCCTGTGGCCGGACTGCCTGCGACGCCCTGCCTGGTGCTGCCCGACTGGTTGGCAAGATGAAGCTCTCCCTGGTGGCCGCGATGCTGCTGCTGCTCAGCGCGGCGCGGGCCGAGGAGGAGGACAAGAAGGAGGACGTGGGCACGGTGGTCGGCATCGACCTAGGGACCACCTACTCCTGGTAAGTGGGGTTTGCGGATATGGGGGGACGGGGCGTAGCCGCCTGGCCTGGCGTGAGAAGTGCGGTGTTGATGTCCCTCTGTCGGGTTTTTCTGCCAGCGTCGGCGTGTTCAAGAACGGCCGCGTGGAGATCATCGCCAACGATCAGGGTAACCGCATCACGCCGTCCTATGTGGCCTTCACTCCTGAAGGGGAACGTCTGATCGGCGATGCCGCCAAGAACCAGCTCACCTCCAACCCCGAGAACACGGTCTTTGACGCCAAGCGGCTCATCGGCCGCACGTGGAACGACCCGTCTGTGCAGCAGGACATCAAGTTCTTGCCGTTCAAGGTTCGACCGGGTTTTTCTTGTCCGGTTAGAGGACGGGTGGGTGGTGGGAGTATTTAGAGTTATAAGTCTCTGGAAAAGTGTTGAGACATCAGTTGAAGGCTATAGACATGATGTATGTAATAACTTTAATAATCTTAGTGTGTTACAAAACTTAAGACAGTATAGTTGATATCGTACTCTGTCTACAATAGTTTAGGAATAAAAGACCGATTAAAACTGAACTTTATGAGACATCTATACTCCCTGAAGTATTTCTAGTCAATTTGCAGCCCCAAGGGACCGAAATAAACCAAATTGTGGGGATCGTACTGGGTCTTTTAAACTTTGAGATGTCATTGCATCTGTGTCTGAAAACAATAATTCTTTAAAATAGGTGGTTGAAAAGAAAACTAAACCATACATTCAAGTTGATATTGGAGGTGGGCAAACAAAGACGTTTGCTCCTGAAGAAATTTCTGCCATGGTTCTCACTAAAATGAAAGAAACCGCTGAGGCTTATTTGGGAAAGAAGGTAAATATTTCTAGAACAATGTTAAGTATTTTTTGATCATTAGTGTTCTTGGTTGGCTGTTATGTATAGAAGCCTTCATGGCTTCAAAAATTTTAATCAGAATGGTATTCATGCTTGTCAGGTCGTTATTGAGTCCTTTACTATAAGCCAAACAAAATAGGCTTTTCATGTATTATTTAATGCTTACAATTCCAGGAGCATAACATTTTATATGTTATACTCATCAATAAATTGGCTTAAAAACTAAAGTGATGGTTTGACTATATATATATGTTTTGAGAGGGAGTCTTGCTCTGTTGCCCAGACTGGACTGCAGTGGCATGATCTCAGCTCACTGCAACCTCTGCCTCTTGGGTTCAAGCAGCTTTCCTGCTTCAGCCTCCCAAGTAACTGGGACTACAGGCACACCACCACACCTGGCTAATTTTTTTTTTTTTTAATTTTCAGTAGAGTCAGAGTTTCTTCACATTGCCCAGGCTGGTCTTGAAATCCTGACCTCTGGTGAATCCTCCTGCCTCAGGCTCCCAAAGTGCTGGGATTACAGGCACAAGCCACTGCCTGGGCAGACTGTAATTTGAATAAGGGTTAAACTGTGTGACAATACACTTAATTATCTTTTATCCTTTTAGGTTACCCATGCAGTTGTTACTGTACCAGCCTATTTCAATGATGCCCAACGCCAAGCAACCAAAGACGCTGGAACTATTGCTGGCCTAAATGTTATGAGGATCATCAACGAGCCGTAAGTATGAAATTCAGGGATATGGCATATTTGCCAAATAGTGGAAATGTGAAGTACTGACAAAACTTTTCCCTTTTTAAATCTCCTAATAGTACGGCAGCTGCTATTGCTTATGGCCTGGATAAAAGGGAGGGGGAGAAGAACATCCTGGTGTTTGACCTGGGTGGTGGAACCTTTGATGTGTCTCTTCTCACCATTGACAATGGTGTCTTCGAAGTCGTGGCCACTAATGGAGATACTCATCTGGGTGGAGAAGACTTTGACCAGCGTGTCATGGAACACTTCATCAAGTTGTACAAAAAGAAGACTGGCAAAGACGTCAGGAAAGACAACAGAGCTGTGCAGAAACTCCGGCGTGAGGTAGAAAAGGCCAAACGGGCCCTGTCTTCTCAACATCAAGCAAGAATTGAAATTGAGTCCTTCTATGAAGGAGAAGACTTTTCTGAGACCCTGACTCGGGCCAAATTTGAAGAGCTGAACATGGTATGTTCCTTGTTTTCTGCTTTGCTAATGAGATCTCATTAGACTCTGAATTCAGGACATTGCATCTAGATACTTAGATAACAGACATCATGGTAACCATGTCTTTTTTTTCTAGGATCTGTTCCGGTCTACTATGAAGCCCGTCCAGAAAGTGTTGGAAGATTCCGATTTGAAGAAGTCTGATATTGATGAAATTGTTCTTGTTGGTGGCTCGACTCGAATTCCAAAGATTCAGCAACTGGTTAAAGAGTTCTTCAACGGCAAGGAACCATCCCGTGGCATAAACCCAGATGAAGCTGTAGCGTATGGTGCTGCTGTCCAGGCTGGTGTGCTCTCTGGTGATCAAGATACAGGTAGGTCATGATCGCAGCATCTTTCACAGTGATTCAGTAGCTTGATGGAAGATTCATTAGCTATTGCTTTAGAAAATACCAGAATATGAGCAACAAAGTCACACATGTAGTAAAGGGTATAAGTGAAGACAAGACTGGGGTAGTCTCAAGATCATTAGCAACTGTTTAATTCACTGCCTTTAAGATGTGTGTGTTACAACCTAACCAAATGCTAGAGACACAAACTTTACATAGCTCATAGGGAGAACTTGAATTAGAAGTTAAATAACTTATCCTTACAGGTGACCTGGTACTGCTTGATGTGTGTCCCCTTACACTTGGTATTGAAACTGTGGGAGGTGTCATGACCAAACTGATTCCAAGGAACACAGTGGTGCCTACCAAGAAGTCTCAGATCTTTTCTACAGCTTCTGATAATCAACCAACTGTTACAATCAAGGTCTATGAAGGTAATTACTTAAGTTTGCTAATATGGCTTTTTTTTTTTTTTTTTTTTTTTGAGATGAAGTTTTGCTCTGTTGCCCTGGCTGGACTGCAGTGGCATGATCTCCGCTCACTGCAACCTCCATCTCCCGGGTTCAAGTGATTCTCCTGCCTCAGCCTCCAGAGTAGCTGGGATTACAGGCATGGACTACCATGCCTGGCTAATTTCTGTAGTTTTAGTAGAGATGGGGTTTCACCATGTTGCCCAGGCTGGTCTCCAACTCCTGACCTCAGGTCATCTGCCTGCCTCTGCCTCCCAAAGTACTGGGATTACAGGTGTGAGCCACCACGCCAGGTCTATCAATCATGGCATGTTTTAAAAGAACATGACTTAATATGATCTATTGAAATGGCAAGGGAACTAAGTAACTGCTGTTTTCAGATGGGGGTCTTAATTTGAATAATGTTTTATATCTAGATATTTAGTATTCCTTTTTTTTTTTTTTTGAGATGGAGTC
>NW_012122931.1:10123289-10126828 GCF_000951035.1 Colobus angolensis palliatus
GCCAGGATGGTCTCGATCTCCTGACCTCGTGATCCGCCCGTCTCGGCCTCCCAAAGTGCTGGGATTACAGGCTTGAGCCACCGCGCCCGGCCCAGCATTCTTAATAATAACATCTGAGCTGGCTCCTAGAGTACAAGAAAAATGAGTTCACAGTACTTTAAAATAGATAAAATTCAGTTGAGTTTGTAACCTAACTCATTGTTAGTACTAGTTGCTGCTCCCTGTAGACCAATATGAAATTACTTTTAGCTCGATAAAACCAAAAGTGTCTAGATGTACTAATGCTTGTCAGTAACAACTAATGATTTTTTCTATATGTAACTTCTAGGTGAACGACCCCTGACAAAAGACAATCATCTTCTGGGTACATTTGACCTGACTGGAATTCCTCCTGCTCCTCGTGGGGTCCCACAGATTGAAGTCACCTTTGAGATAGATGTGAATGGTATTCTTCGAGTGACAGCTGAAGACAAGGGTACAGGGAACAAAAATAAGATCACAATTACCAATGACCAGAATCGCCTGACACCTGAAGAAATCGAAAGGATGGTTAATGATGCTGAGAAGTTTGCTGAGGAAGACAAAAAGCTCAAGGAGCGCATTGATACCAGAAATGAGTTGGAAAGCTATGCCTATTCTCTAAAGAATCAGATTGGAGATAAAGAAAAGCTGGGAGGTAAACTTTCCTCTGAAGATAAGGAGACCATGGAAAAAGCTGTAGAAGAAAAGATTGAATGGCTGGAAAGCCACCAAGATGCTGACATTGAAGACTTCAAAGCTAAGAAGAAGGAACTGGAAGAAATTGTTCAGCCAATTATCAGCAAACTCTATGGAAGTGCAGGCCCTCCCCCAACTGGTGAAGAGGATACAGCAGAAAAAGATGAGTTGTAGATACTGATCTACTAGTGCTGTAATATTGTAAATACTGGACTCAGGAACTTTCGTTAGGAAAAAATTGAGAGAACTTAAGTCTCGAATGTAATTGGAATCTTCACCTCAGAGTGGAGTTGAAAATGATATAGCCCAAGCGGCTGTTTACTGCTTTTCATTAGCAGTTGCTCACATGTCTTTGGGTGGGGGGGAGAAGAAGAATTGGCCATCTTAAAAAGTGGGTAAAAAACCTGGGTTAGGGTGTGTGTTCACCTTCAAAATGTTCTATTTAACAATTGGGTCATGTGCATCTGGTGTAGGAAGTTTTTTCTACCATAAGTGACACCAATAAATGTTTGTTATTTACACTGGTCTAATGTTTTTGCAAAGCTTCTAATTAGATCAATTATTTATTTTAGGAAATTTAAGGCTAGATTCTTGTGTGTGGGGTGAGCGGAGGGAGTGTTTGGTATGTTGGGATAAGGAAACACTTCTATTTAATGCTTCCAGGGAATTTGCTGCCTTTTTTTTTTTTTTTTTAACCCTCCTGGGTAAAAAACCCAAGTGATCCTTCCACCTCAGTCTCCCAGCTACAGGCTTGTTAGTACCATGCTCGGCTTTTGCATTAATCTAAGGAAAGGGGAGAGAAGTTAATCTACATATTTACTTAGGCAAGGGGCATTTCTTTTTTTTTTTTTTTGAGACGGAGTCTCGCTCTGTCCCCCGGGCTGGAGTACAGTGGCCGGATCTCAGCTCACTGCAACCTCCGCCTCCCGGGTTCAAGCGATTCTCCTGCCTCAGCCTCCCGAGTAGCTGGGACTACAGGCATGTGCCACCATGCCCGGCTAATTTTGTGTTTTTAGTAGAGGTGGAGTTTCTCCATGTTGGTCAGGCTGGTCTTGAACTCCTGACCTCAGGTGATCCACTGCCTCGGCCTCCCAAAGTGCTGGGATTGCAGGCGTGAGCCACCAAGCCTGGCCCAAAGCCTTTTATGTTAATATAGTAGAGGTTTTTGCATTGGGCAAAACTTACCTATCTACTACAGTTTGTAAATCGGTCACTGAAAGTCATTCCCAAGAGCTCTGAGAGGCAATATAGCAAGGTTTAGGGCACATAAGAATTACTTGTATTAGTTTCTTCACCTACCAAAGTAGGAGAAAAACAGATACATACTGCAGAAGATATTTTGGAGGTATAAAATAGCTAAGGTTTTACTTAACTATTCTGAAAGTAACTGACAGGTAATAAAAATGTGGGTTTTATTACTCAACTATAGTCACAATACAATCATCATAGATTTCCCCTTCTGTATTCATCCCACCAAACACCAAACAGAGCAGTGTATCAGTCTGGCTTTCCTCATGTGAGTCGCCACTGTGGCTCATTACTTTGTCAGCTGAATCCCCTTTCTCAGCTTCATGGTTCAGAGTGAGAGAGCTGGAATCTTCTTTCTCAGAAGCACACGTCACTGGCCATGGAATGATACACATGGAATGGTCCAATCGTCCAGGGGGTAGAAAAGAATCAAATTTAAGCAAGGTCCAATGCTGCTTTTCTATGTTGGGGAGGGAAAAGGCTTCATGTTAAGAAATTTCCAGATAGTGAAAGCCAAAATCTGAATAAAAAGTAAAGAATTTTCTAGAAATGCTCAGTGATTTACTGTAGCAGCTGAGTCCTAACAAACAGGAAGTGAAAGGAAAAAAAAAAACCTCATGGCAGCATTGCTCCTTTAATGATGTCACCCCCTACAGAGTTTTTATTTTTTTTGGATTTAGATATAGAAGAACCAAATTGGAAAACCGAAGCACTGCATCACTTTTTTTTTTTCTCTCTCTTTTTTTTTGAGACTGAGTCTCGCTCTATTGCCCAGGCTGGAGTGTAGTGGTTTGATCTCAGCTCACTACAACCTCCGCCTCCCTGGTTCAAGCAATTCCCCTGCCTCAGCCTCCCAAGTAGCTGGGACTACAGGCATGTGCCACCATGCCTGGCTAATTTTTTGTATTTTAGTAGAGACAGGGTTTCACCATGTTGGTCAGGATGGTCTTGATCTCCTGACCTCATGATCTGCCTGCTTTGGCCTCCCAAAGTGCTGGGATTAACAGGCGTGAGCCACTGTGCCCAGCCACCGCATCACTTTTCAAAGGATGTTTAGATTTGTTTAAAGATCCCCATGGACACCTGCTCACCTGTGTGATACTGGTACATTGTATCCAGTGCTCCTGCAGGAGTCATTCCACCAAAGATGTACAGGTGATTTCCCACAGCCACAGCTGAGTGGGCAGCACAGCCTGCTGGAGCTGCCCCAGTGGGACTTAGCTTCTGCCATTTCATGTTACCTGCCAAGAGAAAGAAAGAGCTTTGGCACAACATGGGCTAAGATATGCTTTCAAACTTACCTATCTACTGCAGTTTGCAAACCAATCACTGAAAGTAATAATTCACCAAGAGCTCTGAGAGGTTTCGTGCACACAAGAATTATTTGGGGAACTCTGACATGATTGGGTAGTCCAGGGAGGAAGGGAGGGAGGAGCTCAGTGATTCCCAGTATCTCAGGCGATTCAGATGCAGGCGGTCTTTGGATCACACAGAAATGTGATACAACCTTTATAATAACAGTCACCTTCAACTATTCACTATTTTTTTTTCTTTTCTTTTTTTTTTTTTTTTTT
>NW_012122931.1:10127843-10130065 GCF_000951035.1 Colobus angolensis palliatus
AGGAGAATGGCGTGAACCCGGGAGGCGGAGGTTGCAGTGAGCTGAGATCCAGCCACTGCACTCCAGCCTGGGCGACAGAGCAAGACTCTGTCTCAAAAAAAAAAAAAAAAGAAATTGCTATTACTTCTGCCTATCCCCTTTCTTCTTCTTCTTTTTTTTACCCCACTCTGTTGCCCAGGCTAGAGTGCAGTGGCTTGATCTTGGCTCACTGCAACCTCCACCTCCCTGGTTCAAGCAATTCTCTGCCTCAGCCACCCGAGTAGCTAGGATTACAGGCACCCACTACCACACCCGGCTAATTTTTTGTATTTTTTGGCGTTACCATCTTGACCAGGCTGGTCTTGAACTCCTGACCTCATGATCCACCCACTTTAGCCTCCCAAAGTGCTGGGATTACAGGCGGGAGCCACGGCCTGGCGCCTGGTCTCCCCTTTCTTCTTACAAATGAGCAAACAAGAATAGACAGGGAGAGACTTGTCCGAGACCCTACAGCCTGTAAGTGGCAGAGCTAGACTGCACTCAGGTCTGGCTCCAAAGCTTGTGTCTCCGAAGTCTCTACACTGTAACATGCTGCCTCAGCACCTACTTCCAACCTATTTTTGCAGGAAAACTTGCATCTTTTCAAACAAGCATTTTTTTTTTCTTTTCTTTTGAGACAGAGTCTCTCTCTATTACCCAGGCTGGAGTTCAGTGGCACGATCTCAGCTCACTGCAACCTCCGCCTCCCGAGTTCAAGCGATTCACCTGCCTCAGCCTCTAGAGTAGCTGGGATTACTGGCACACACCACCACACCCGGCTAATTTTTGCATTTTTGGTAGAGACGGGGTTTTATCATGTTGGCCAGGCTAGTCTCGAACTCCTGACCTCAGGTGATCTGTCCACCTTGGCCTCCCAAAGTGCTGGGATTAGAGGGGTGAGTCACCACACCCAGCCCAAACAAGCATTTAAATAAGGCAAGCTATCACTGGATTTTAGATTTAGAGAACTACTTGGGTAGGCAGGAAGAACAGTCAACAAGTAGTTCCTAACAACAGAAAAAGGCTTTCTTTTTAAAAATAAGTGTTAAAACCCCATCTGACTCCCTGCAAGGAATGGTTTTGTGTAGATAGTTTCCACCTGTCAATGCAAGGCAGGGGCCCGGCATCTCAGAGTAGGACAGGAGAATTACCCGGTGTGGCCAAAATTCTAGCCAATGTAGGAATACTAAGCCAGTGTCCCCTGGCCTCAGCTGTCATGGAGCCAGAGAATTCAAGGCTTGGGAAGGTAGCCCGATACACTACACGGGACTTCCCATGCCTTCTGCCTATTGTTCCAGTTCTTGTAGTCTGGAGCAACGCAGAACGTGTTCATTTCTTCATCCATCCACTCAATAACAGATATGGCCCGGGAGCAGTAGCTCACACCTGTAATGCCAGCACTTTGGGAGGCCAAGGTGGGTGGATCCCTTGAGTCCTGGAGTTGGAGACCAGCCTGGGCAACATGGTGAAACCTCGTCTCTATAGAAAATACAAAAATTATCTAGGTGTGGTAGCACATGCCTGTTGTCCCGGCTATCAGGAGGCTGAGGCAGGAGAATCACTTGACCTGAGAGGCAGAGCTCGCCGTGAGCTAAGATCACATCAGTGCATTCCAGCCTGGGCAACCAAGTGAGACACTATCTCAAAAAAAAGAAAGTACCTGTCACCCACTATCTGCCAGACACTGTGCTAAGTGCTAGAAATGTACTGGAGAACAAAATAGACAAGTTCCCTACCATAATGGACCTCACAGCTTGAAGGAATTGCCCAGAATGAGTCCAGGGTCTCCCCACAGTATATCAGCCCTTCAGATACTTAAAGATATTTCTCATGTTCTCTTTAACCTTCGTCTTCCCACTGTTTTCAATCATTTAGCATGACAAGCATAAAATTCTGGTTATCTACGTACATGTTATCCAGGTCCTTCATGGGTTAATGGCTAACACCTGAAAGAAATCCAATAGGCCAACACAAAGCATAATGGGTTGTAATGAAAGGACAACACTGTTGGAAGGATAAGAGATGATAAATGGCTGGGTCCATAGTAAGCGCTCAGGATATTATTTAGTGCTATGATTTTTTATTATTAGTATTCTGTCCAGAGGTAACAGAATTTGATGAAGATTCTGCCAGCTGGTCAAGTTACCTACACATAAGAGCAAGGCTATATTTCCTTCTTTTTTCTTTTTTTTTTTTTTTTTGAG
>NW_012122931.1:10131355-10133484 GCF_000951035.1 Colobus angolensis palliatus
GATGGTCTCGATCTCCTGACCTCGTGATCCGCCCGTCTCGGCCTCCCAAAGTGCTGGGATTACAGGCTTGAGCCACCGCGCCCGGCCCAAAATAAAATTTTATATTAGCCAAGCATGGTGGCACACACCTGTAGCTCCAGCTACTGGGGAGGATGGGGTAGGAGGATCACTTGAGCCCTGGAGGCCAAGGCTACTGAGATCATGCCATTGCACTCCAACCTGAGTGACAGAGAGAGACTGTCTAAAAAAAAAAAAAAATTAAAATAACAATTTTAAACAGACAAGCCCCCATGCCCTGCTTACTTATATCAATGCAGTGGAGATCATCGTAGAACTTGTCGCCTGCCAAGCCTCCATGGATGAAGAGCTTTGTCCCTGCTGCCACCATCACATGACCATGCCGGGGAGATGGAGGATTTCCAAGTGTCTCTGGCTGTGACCAGGTCAGAGTCTCTAGAAAAGTAAATTCAATAATATCAAATGGCAAAACTATTAAACAAGAACACGAGAAATAGTCCCAAGCCTCTGTATCATGCAGCTGTCCCATGCAGGAAGCAACCTTGGGGTCATTCTCTCCAACTCCCCAAGCCAATCCAGGCATCCCTCCTTTTACATCCTATAGGCTGGTGCGGTGGCTCACAGTTGTAATCCCAGCACTTTGGGAGGCCGAGAGAGGTAGATCACCAGAGGTCAGGAGTTCAAGGCCAGCCTGGCCAACATGGTGAAACACTGTCTGTACTAAAAATACCCAAAAAAAAAAAAAAAATTAGCCGGGTGTGGTGGCAGGTGCCTAATAATCCCAGCTACTTGGGAGGCTAAGGCAGGAGAACTGCTTGAACCTGAGAGGTGGAGGTTGAAGTGATCATGCCATTGCATTCCAGCCTGGGTGACAGAGCAAGACTCTGTCTTAAAAAAAAAAAAAAAGGTCCCATAGAGCCTCTGCGTGCATGCTTCTGGGGCTGGAGAGCCCACTACCAAACATGCCTGCCCCTTCTACTCAGCACCCGGAAGCCATTTCTTGTTATGAAATAAAAATGATCTCCTCTTTTTTTTGAGGCGGAGTCTTGCTCTGCCGCCCGGGCTGGAGTGCAGTGGCCAGATCTCAGCTCACTGCAAGCTCCGCCTCCCAGGTTCACGCCATTCTCCTGCCTCAGCCTCCAGAGTAGCTGGGACTACAGGCGCCCGCCACGTCGCCCGGCTAGTTTTTTGTATTTTTTAGTAGAGACGGGGTTTCACCGTGTTCGCCAGGATGGTCTCGATCTCCTGACCTGGTGATCCACCCGTCTCGGCCTCCCAAAGTGCTGGGATTACAGGCTTGAGCCACCACGCCCGGCCTAAAAATGATCTCCTCTTAACTTCAAGCTAAAACTACCACAAAGTCAAAATGAATGAGTCTGTTTCTGTGCCAGGCCTTCAGAGTCATCTTCTTGTTACTCATTTATTTATTTATTTAATGTATTTTTTTTTTTTTTTAGTACAGTCTTAACGTTTCGGTCTTATTGCCCAGGCTGGAGCGCAATGGCACGAGCTCAGCTCACTGCAACATCTTGTCTCCCGGGTTCAAGCGATTCTCCTGCCTCAGCCACCTGAGCAGCTGGGATTACAGGTGCCCGCCACCATGCCCGGCTAACTTTTTGTATTTTTTTTTAGTAGAGACAGGGTTTAACCGTGTTAGCCAGGATGGTCTCAATCTCCTGACCTCGTGATCTGCCCGCCTCAACCTCCCAAAGTGCTGGGGTTACAGGCGTGAGCCACCGTGCCCGGCCCTTAATTTTTGTATTTTTAGTAGAGACGGGGTTTCAACATATTGGCCAGCCTGGTCTCAAACTCCTGACCTCAGATGATCCACCTGCCTTGGCCTCCCAAAGTGTTGGGATTATAGGCATGAGCCACTGCGCCCATCCCAAATTTTTAAATATTTTTAGTAAAGCCAAGATTTTGCCATGTTGGCCAGGTTAGTCTCGAACTCAGATGATCCACCTGCCTTGGCCTCCCAAAGTGTTGGGATTATAGGCATGAGCCACTGCGCCCATCCTAATTTTTTAAATATTTTTAGTAAAGATGGGATTCCGCATGTTGGCCAGGCTGGTCTCGAACTCCTGACCTCAAGTGATCCACCCACCTCTGCC
>NW_012122931.1:10134259-10135987 GCF_000951035.1 Colobus angolensis palliatus
CTGGGCAACAGAGCATGACTTTGTCTCAAAAAAAAAAGACAATACCTACTTCTAAGAGCTGAGGTATGAATTAAATGAGATAATATACATAAAGCATGAAGGAAAAAAAGTACATAATACATGAGAGTTATGAATTTGGTTATTATTATATTTTACTGCAGGCAACACTTTTTATCTTCAAAGTCGAACATATATAGAATTCTGTAAAATTAATCATTTCTATATACCAGAAAAGTCTTAAAGGCGTATAGCAAAACTTTTTTTTTTTTTTTTTTGAGATGGCATGTTGCTCTGTCACCCAGGTTGGAGTGCAGTGGTGTGATCTTGGCTCACTGCAACATCTGCCTGCCGGTTCAAGCGATTTTCCTGCCTCAGCCTCCCAAGTAGCTAGGATTACAGGCGCCCGCCACCAAGACCGGATAATTTTTTGTATTTTCAGTAGAAATAGGGTTTCACCATGTTGTCCAGGCTAGTTTTGAACTCCTGACCTCAAGTGATCCGCTTGCTTTGGCCTCCCAAAGTGGCCTCCCAAAGGATTACAGGCATGAGCTACCATGCCTGGCCTGCAAAAACTCTTTGAAACAAAGGTCTGCCAAACAATTTATCTTTGAATTACTGTTTATGGTATGCCTGCTGGTTGTTCAAGGAGCCCCCGGTGTCCCAAGGAATTTAATTTAAAATTATCTGAAATGGTTTTTGCATAAATATGTTCCTTATAGTATATATATATATATATATATATATTTTTTTTTTTTTAGAGTCAGGGTCTCGCTCTATTGCAAAGGCTGGAGTGCAGTGGTGCAATTATAGCTCACTCCATCCTCAAACTCCTGGGCTCAAGTGATCCTCCAGCCTCCCGAGCTGATAGGATTATAGGCATGAGTCAGCATGCCTGGCTTGTTCATTACAGTATTGTTTATAATAAAGAAGAATTGGAAATAGCCTAAGTGTCCATCAACAGGTTTAATTATTGGTACAGCCATGATGAAATATTATGCACTTTTTTTTTTTGACACGGAGCCTTGTTCTGTCACCCAGGCTAGAATGCAGTGGCATGATCGTGGCTCACTGCAACCTCCACCTCCCAGGTTCAAGGGATTCTCCTGCCTCAGCCTCCCTGGTAGCTGGGATTACAGGTGCCCGCCACCGCGTCCAGCTAATTTTTTGTATTTTTAGGAGACAGGGTTTCACTATGTTGCCCAGGCTGGTCTCGAACCCTGACCTCAGGTAATCCACCCACCTCCACCTCCTGGGTTCAAGCAATTCTGCTGCCTCAGACTCCTGAGTAGCTGGGATTATAGGCACCTGCCACCGTGCCCAGCTGATTTTTGTATTTTTAGTAGAGAAGGGGTTTCACCAGCTTGGCCAGGCTGGTCTCAAACTCCTGACCTCGTCATCCACCTGCCTCGGCCTCCCAAAGTGCTGGGATTACAGGCATGAGCCACCACGCCCAACCTAAGCACTTATTAAAAATGATGGTGAAGGCCAGGTGGTGTGGCTCAATGCCTTTAATCCCAGCACTTTGAGGGACCAAAGCTGAAGGATCACTTGAGGCTAGGAGTTTGAGACCAGCTTTGGCAATGCAGTGAGACCCTGACTCTAATATTTATATTTATATAATAATAATAA
The DNA here is from genome assembly GCF_000951035.1 of Colobus angolensis palliatus. Taxonomy (NCBI): domain Eukaryota; kingdom Metazoa; phylum Chordata; class Mammalia; order Primates; family Cercopithecidae; genus Colobus; species Colobus angolensis. The sequence continues at coordinate 10,135,889 of NW_012122931.1, forward strand.
TTTCGGCCGGGCGCGGTGGCTCAAGCCTGTAATCCCAGCACTTTGGGAGGCCGAGACGGGCGGATCACGAGGTCAGGAGGTCGAGACCATCCTGGCTAA
>NW_012122931.1:10136337-10138350 GCF_000951035.1 Colobus angolensis palliatus
AAAAATAATAATAATAATAATAATAATAATAATTTCAAAATGTTGGTGAAGACTTTCTGATTGCATGGAACAATACTTAAGTGAAAAATTCAGGATACAAATGTAACATATAGAATTATCTCTGTTCTTTTGTTTTGTTTTTTTTTTTTGAGACAGAGTCTCGCTCCATCACCCAGGCTGGAGTGCAGTGGCGCAATCTTGGTTCACTGCCATCTCCGCCTCCCGAGTTCAAGTGATTCTCTTGACTCAGCCTCCCAAGTAGCTGGGATTACAGGCACCCACGACTGCACCCAGACAGTTTTCCCATTTTTAGTAGAGACGGGGTTTTGCCATGATGGCTAGGCTGGTTTCAAACTCCTGATCTCAGGTGATCCTCCCGCCACGGCGTCCCAAAGTGCTGGGATTACAGGCGTGAGCCACTGTGCCCGGCCTATCTTTTTAGTTTTATTTATTTATTTATTTATTTATTTTTTGAGACAGAGTATTGCTCTGTTACCCAGGCTGAGTGCAGTGGCCCCATCTTGGCTCACTGAAACCTCCTCCTCCTGGGTTTAAGTGATTCTCCTGCCTCAGCCTCCTCAGTAACTGGGATTACAGGCGTGTGCCATTATGCCCGGATACTTTTTTTATTTTTAGAAGAGACAAGGTATGTTGGCCAGGCTGTTCTCGAACTCCTGACCTTAAGTGATCCACTTGCCTCAGCCTCCCAAAGCTCTGGGATTACAGGTGTGAGCCACCGCACCAGGCCTCATTATCCCTTTTTAAATGCCAATTTTGCTGTGGGAAAAAGATACCAGGTAAGAGATATAACAAAGAAGTCTAGAAGTGAAACAGTCAGGCTTTCCTTTTTTAACTTCTGCTTCCTATATTAGGTAATTTGTAGACTGAGATGGCCCTGACCAGCCCCAAGGTGCCCACCAGTCCATACTTGCATCAAACACGTGCAGCTTCGTGTCCTGCACAGGCTGGGCACCTCTCTCTCCGCCCCCAAAGACATATAGCTGGTTTCCAATGGCTGCTGATGATGTGTGGAATGTTCTTGGGGATGGTGGGGGGCTGGTCACTTCTGGCGTGGTCCACATCCTGGTTTCTGGGCCAGAGAGAATGCAGGCACTTAAAATACCGAGGTTGAGGGGCTTCTGATCTTGACTCTGGGGCTGAGTGAAGTCAGTTTTCAAACTCCAATCCCAAGTGGGGACAGCATAGTTTTGGGCAGTGATCTCATACTCAGAAACATCAAGGAAGAATGAAGATGATACTTAGGTATCATCTTTGGCCAAGACAGTCCAAAATCCCCAATATTTAAAAGCCGTAAGTACAAGAATGGGGTCAGGCTGGGTGCAGTGGCTCTTGCCTGTAATCCCAGCACTTTGGGAGGCCAGGGCAGGCGGATCACTTGAGGTCAGGAGTTCAAGACCAGCCTGGCCAACATCGGGTGAAACCCCGTCTCTACTGAAAATCTAAAAAATTAGCCAGGCATGGTAGTGGGGACCTGTAATCCCAGCTCCACAGGAGGTTGAGGCAGGAGAATCGCTTGAACCCAGGAGGCGGAGGTTGCAGTGAGCTGATCTCAGGTGATCCTCTGCACTCCAGAGGATTGTACCACTGCACTCCAGCTGGGGTGACAGAGCAAGGCTTAATCTCAAAAAAAAAAAGGTCAATTTGTTTTTGGAGGCCTTCAGATATCCTCTCTGAACCATCTTCCACTTTGCTCACTATTGCTCCCCCTAATATCTGCTAAAATTCATTCCCACTAGATGCCAGAGTCCAAGTATGCCAAATTTCCCAGAAAATGTGGCCAATAAAAGAACACAGGCAGGCCATGTGCAGTAGCTAATACCTGTTTTCTCAGCAGTTTGGGAAGTCAAGGTAGGAGGATTTCTTGAGCCCAGGAGTTTGCGGCTAGACTGGGAAACAAAGCAATATCTTGTCTCTACAAAAATCAGCCAGGTGCGGTGGCTCACGCTTGTAATCCCAGCACTTTGGGAGACCAAGGTGGGTGGATCACTTGAG
>NW_012122931.1:10139893-10147044 GCF_000951035.1 Colobus angolensis palliatus
GAGCTTGCAGTGAGCCGAGATTGCGCCACTGCACTCCAGCCTGGGCCACAGAGCGAGACTCCGTCTCAAAAATAAAAAAATAAAAAAATAAAATAAAATAAAATAAAATGCCACAGGAAACATCTGTAATATGTGTGGGACTCAAACGTAGACCTGGAGACTGAAAAAGTCTCAGCCTACATGCAAAGCAAAATGTAGCTGTCTCTATAGCTACAGATCTTGGAGAGCTTTTGGACCTTAGAGGGAGCTAGAAAGGTATACATGTCACCTCCAGGCCCAGAAGACTCTGGCCATGTTGCTGCCAAGTCAAACACCAGCACAAAGAATCACAAAGGAGTCCTGAGCATTTGAGGGACTTGCCTTGGTAGCAACTAATACATATTTCATATTTCTTGGGCATGATGTCAAATTATATTTTCTAGGAGAGAAAAGGGATATGATAGAAAATCACCCTCTTTAATATAAAAATTAGCTTGGCATGGTGGCTTGTGCCTGTAATCCCAGCTACTTGGGAGGCTGAGGCTGGAGAATCATTTGAATGCGAGAGGCAGAGGATGCAGTGAGCTGAGATTGCGTCACTGCACTCCAGCCTCGGCAACAGAGCGAGACTCTGTCTCAAGAAAATAAAATAAAATAAAATAAAATAAAATCACTCTCTTTGACAGAAGCTTTCCAAATTCTCACTGTATTTTATTTCAATGGATACCATTATTGAAAATCAAAAGGCCAGGGTTCCAGAACTGATTTCCCTTTGTCAAACCTTAACTACACCAACTACCACAATTATTGAGCATTAATTATGTGCCAGATACTGAGTTTATTTAAATCCTTGACAAATTAACAAGGTAGAAACTATTATTATCCAATGTGACAGAACACAGAGGCAGAGAGAGAGTAAGTCACTTGTCCAAGGTCATAGTTAGTGCCTAGCAAAGCAGAGACCCTCATCTGTGCCCTTAACCACCACATCATACTGCTATTCCTCCAAGCAAATTGGCTTCACAATTAGCCAAATGGTCTGCCAAGTGTCTATGTCTTTCTTCTTTTTTTTTTTTGAGATGGAGTCTTACTCTGTCACCCAGGCTGGAGTGCAGTGGCGCGATCTCAGCTTACTGCAACCTCCACCTCCCAGGTTCAAGCGATTCTTCTGCCTCAGCCTCCCAAGTAGCTGGGACTACAGGCACCTGCCACCACACCCACCTAATTTTTTTTTTTTTTTGTATTTTTAGTAGAGACAGGGTTTCAGTATGTTGGCCAGGCTGGTCTGGAACTCCTGACCTTGTGATCCGCCCTCCTCATCCTCCCAAAGTGTTGGGATTACAGGCATGAGCCACCATGCCCTGCTGTGTCCACTCTATTTCTGACAGTGTTCTGTACCCTGAATATTCAACAATAAACAAACTCTTCCCTTGGAAGCACTTATGTTCCATAGAGGGAGGGCAGGGAGGAGGAGGGACGACAGGAAATACCCAAACAAATAAATCAAATTAAAAGATAACATACTGTCTGAAGGAATTTAAATACTTGACACGTAAGAAAATTTGGTCCTAGTTCCTAAACTCTGACCAACTATTGTACAAATAGATTTTTTTTTTAATTTTTATTTTTTTATCGGGCAATACTCAACAAATGCATTAGGTGGGCAACACCCCAAATATATTGTTGATAGAGGGAACTGAGCAAGAGTTGGCTGACATGTGAAAAATGTCCAGGTCAAAAAATGCTTTTTTGACAGGGAGTCTCACTCATTGCTCAGGCTGTGGTACGATCTCGGCGCATTGCAACCTCTGCCTTCTGAGTTCAAGCGATCCTCCTGCCTCGCCCTCGTCAGTAGCTGGGACTACAGGCATGCACCACCATGCCTGGCTAATTTTTGTATTTTTAGTAGTGACAGGGTTTCACCATGTTTGCGAGGCTGCTCTCGAACTCCTGACTTCAGGTGATTTGCACACCTCAGCCTCCCAAAGTGCTGGGATCACAGGTGTGAGCCACCGCGCTGGCCCAAAATGCATATTTAAATTTAAATGCATATAAGTTTTTTTGCCTATCAAATTAGCAATGTTTAAAACTGATAAATTCAGAGCTGGTCAGTAATGAAAGAAACATTGTTAAACACAGTTGGAGAGAGGATAAACTGGAAAAATCTTTCTGGAGAGCAATTTGGTAGTGTGTATCAAAACCTTGAAAAGGTTCACAATATTTTACCTAGTCTTTTTATTTCTTGGCAGGAACCCTAAGAAAATAATTTGAAATACAGTCTATGACTTCTGAATGAAGATGTTGACTGCTTTGTTAATTATAATGGTAAAAACCTGAAAGGAACTAAATGTTCATAAATGGAGGAATTACGGTGTTATGGAGTATTTTATATATAATGGAGCATGATACAGCCATTAAAAATGATGTTGGCCAGGTGCAGTGGCTCATGTCTGTAATCCCAACACTTTGAGAGGCTGAGGCAGGCGAATTGCTTGAGCCCAGGAGTTTGAGACCAGCATGGGCAACATGGCAAAACCCTGTCTCTACAGAAAATACAAACAAATTAGCTAGGCATGGTGGCAAGCGCCTGTAGTCCCAGCTACCTGGGAGGCTGAGCTAGGAGGATCACCTGAGCCTGGGTGGTTGAGGTTGCAGTGAGCTGTGATCAAACCACTGCATCCCAGCCTAGGCAACAGAGTGAGACCCTGCCTTGAAAAAAAAAAAAAAGGCCGGGCGCGGTGGCTCAAGCCTGTAATCCCAGCACTTTGGGAGGCCGAGACGGGCGGATCACGAGGTCAGGAGATCGAGACCATCCTGGCTAACACGGTGAAACCCCGTCTCTACTAAAAATACAAAAAAAACTAGCCGGGCGACGAGGCGGGCGCCTGTAGTCCCAGCTACTCGGGAGGCTGAGGCAGGAGAATGGCGTAAAACCCAGGAGGCGGAGCTTGCAGTGAGCTGAGATCTGGCCACTGCACTCCAGTCCGGGCGACAGAGCAAGACTCCGCCTCAAAAAAAAAAAAAAAAAAGTTAACAACAACAAAAAACCCAAAACAAAACAAACAAATGATATGATATTAACAAAGCACTGTTATTAATAACCAATCAATTATTTTTGCTAAAGCCAAAAAATATGACCTATTTCTCCTGGCATTATGAAATTAAAAGGAAAAAGTTATGAATGTGTAAATATAGTATGATCTCAGGCTTGTGAAAACAGAGAAAAGACAGGAAGAAGACAGAAATTTGGGTTGGGCACATTGGCTCACACCTGTAATTCCAGCACTTTGGGAGGCCGAGGTGGACAGATCACCTGAGATCAAGAATTTGAGACCAGCCTGGCTAACATGGAGAATCCCCATCTCTGCTAAAAATACAAAATTAGTCAGGCGTGGTGGCGCATGCCTGTAATCCCAGCTACATGGGAGGCTGAGGCAGGAGAATCGCCTAAACCCAGGAGGCGGAGGTTGCGGTGAGCCGAGATCGTACCATTGCACTCCGGCCTGGGCAACAAGAGTGAAACTCTGTCTCAAAAAAAAAGACAGAAAGTTGTTAATAGCCTTAATGCAATAGGATTGTGGATGACTTTTCCCACTTATTTGTATTTTTCAAGTATTTTACAATGAACATAAATAATATTTGTAAAGAGAAAAACAAAAACAAACAAAAGGCAAAAAGACATGTCCACTTCCCCACAGGTGGTTTAGCCACCTCCTCTCAGTGGTGATGTTCTCAAACTGCTTCCTCTGTGATAAAACGGCCAGTGATGGAAACAGGAAGGTATGAAAAACAAAAACAAACAAACAAACAAAACGTCTTGTCAGTGAGACAAGTTAGGAACTTTGTACTTTTGGCTAAAAGAAACATACTAGGAGGATCCAGGTCAGTGTTTCTTCAGTTTGGCACTACTGACATTTTAGACCTGATAATTCTTCCCTGTGGTGGCTGTCTTAGGCAGGACAGGATATATATACAGCAATATCTGGCCTCTACCCCTAGAAGCCAGTAGCCCACCCTACCCCCAGTTGTGATAACCCAAAATGTTTTCAGATATGGCCAAACGTCCCCCAGGGAGGACCTTTGGAGGACCTTACTGGAGGACCACTAATCTAGGTGACTTGGGTTCTAAGCCTGGCTCTGTCACTGACTCTCTTGCGACTTTATTTTTTTAAATTTTTTTTCCTTTTTCTTTTGAGACAGAGTCTCACTCTGTCGCCCAGGCTGGAGTGCAGTGGCACGATCCCAGCTCACTGCAATCTCCACCTCCCGGGTTCAAGCGATTCTCCTGCCTCAGCCTCCTGAGTAGCTGGGATTATAGATGCCCACCACCATGCCCAGCTAATTTTTGTATTTTTAGTAGAGATGGGGTTTCACCATATTGGCCAGGTCGATCTCAAACTCCTGACCTCAAGTGATCCGCCTGCCTTGGCCTCCCACAAGTGCTGGGATTACAGGCGTGAGCTACCATGCCAGGCCTCTTGTGAGTTTAGGAAAGTCACTTTCCCCTTGATAAACCTGAGTTGCCCATTTGGCATAGCTGTTCTCTGAAGTCCCTTCCAGCTTTGACATTTAACAAGTTAAAAATCGTACGTGTTACCAACAATTGTTTTTATTCTGTTGTTTTCAGATTATGCTACAAGTTAAAATTCCTCTTTTCTATGATGTCAGCAAAGTTAAATGGTAATCAGTATAATCCAAATGTACTAGAATTATAATTGGATACACACACACACACACACACACACACGAACATTTATTTGTATGTACATAAATAAAATAAGCTTTGGCTACTTACCAGGATTCAGGACTTGTAGACAATTTCGATTTCCTGATTGGTTGGCACCTCCAAATACCCAGATATGGTCAGATGTGCAGGAAGGAATGAAGCTAGCATGTTCATAGCGGGGCAAGAGGCCCTTGCAGGTAACTAAATCCCACTGGTGTTTTCCTGGAAAACATTTCACCCAGTTCCTAGATTGGGGCTGCCAACTGTTATACTGGTTGGCACACTTGGGGAGGGTTGTGAGAAGAGGGCCATAAACATAAATGAAAGCCACTGAATCACTTAAAGGGCATGTTGTCAACCTCCAGAAAGTTCTATAATAGATACTTAGGGGGCTGTCTGCCTAGTCCATAGACCCTGTTCTATGGAAACTGTCCCCACTTTGTCAACCACAAGGGTAGATCCCAGATGATATGTTTGTACTACACTTTGACTTTGTAGCTTTAGCTGATTGGGTTGAAGGTAGCCAATGAAACCAGAATGAGCCAACCAGATCAAGTGCTTCCACTTTCTCATGATCCTGGGCTCTACTTCCTGTCCTTGAATTCTTTGAAACATGCCTGTATCGGCCAGGCACAGTGGCTCACGCCTGTAATCCCAGCACTTTGGGAGGCCCAGGTGGGTGGATCACGAGGCCAGGAGATCGAGACCATCCTGGCCAACATGGTGAAACCTCGTCTCTACTAAAATACAAAAAAATTAGCCGAGTGTAGTGGCATGTGCCTGTAGTCCCAGCTACTTGGGAGGCTGAGGCAGGGGAATCGCTTGAACCCAGGGTTATTTTACTTGGTTAACCAAGCAGAGGTTGCAGCAAGCTGAGATTGTGCCACTGTACTCCAGTCTGGGAAGACAGCAAGACTCCATCTCAAAAAAAAAAAGAAAAAGAAAGAAAGAAACACGCCTGTATCTGACTAAATAAATTCCTCCTTTTTCCTCTGGTTTAAGTGGGATTCTGTTACTTGCAAATACATGATGGCTGGCTAAAACAAGTTCACAGAATAATAATACCTAACCTTGGCCAGGAGCGGTGGCCCATGCCTGTAATCCCAGCACTTTGGGAGGCCGAGGCCGGCGGATCACGAGGTCAGGAGATCAAGACCATCCTGGCTAACATGGTGAAATCCCGTCTCTACTAAAAATTAGCCGGGCACGGTGGCGGGCCGAGGCCGGCTGATCACGAGGTCAGGAGATCAAGACCATCCTGGCTAACATGGTGAAATCCCGTCTCTACTAAAAATTAGCCGGGCACGGTGGCGGGCGCCTGTAGTCCCAGCTACTCAGGAGGCTGAGGCAGGAGAATGGCGTGAACCTGGGAGGCGGAGCTTGCAGTGAGCCGAGATCTCACTGCACTCCAGCCTGGGTGACACAGCGAGACTCTGTCTCAAAAAAACAAATAAACAAACAAACAAACAAAGCCTAACCTTTATTATTAATAGTAGTTATTTTACTTGGTTAAGCAATTATACAAGACCTTTACAGGCATTATCTTGTTAGATCTGAAGCAAATTATTATCCCTACTGTATAGGGCACTGAGGCCCAGATGGTTGAGATGGTGTAGCCAGGGTCACCAAGCTATTAATAGGTTGCAGTAAAGACGTAACTGAACTAATTTAATGTAATTGAGGGCTAGAAGTGATTTAATTTATCTTTGAATTTTTTTTTTTTCTGAGATGGAGTCTTGCTCTGGAGCAACGAGTGCACTGGCTTAATGTCAGCTCACTGCAACCTCCACCTCCCAGGCTCAAGCGATCCTCCTGCCTCAGCCTCCCAAGTAACTGGGATTACAGGCGTGCGCCACCATGCCTGGCTAATTTTTGTATTTTTAGTAGAGATGGGTTTCACCATGTTGGCCAGGCTGGCCTCAAACTCCTGACCTCAAGTGATCTGCCTGCCTCGGGCTGCTAAAGTGCTGGGGGATTACACTTCGTCCAGCCTACCTTTGATTTTTTTAGTGCAGGGAGTAGAAATTCAAATGCCTAGGCAGGAGTAACAAAGACTGTGGCAAACTGGAGAATAAGAGCCCTCTTGATAGGTGGCAGCTCAGTTCCATTTAATTGTTGCTATGTAGACAAGCAGGCCTAATGACATTAGATTTTCCAACATTATCAAGAGAAGCCAAACCATTTAAATGTCTATATAGATTTCTGCATGATTGGTTGGTAAACAATTTAAGATTAGGCTGGGCGTGGTGGCTTATGCATGTAATCCTAGCACTTACTGAGGCCGAGGTGGGTGGATCACTTGAGGTCAGGAGTTCAAGACCAGACTGGCCATGGTGAAACCTTATCTCTACTAAAAATACAAAAATTGGCCGGGCGCGGTGGCTCAAGCCTGTAATCCCAGCACTTTGGGAGGCCGAGACGGGCGGATCACGAGGTCAGGAGATCG
>NW_012122931.1:10147515-10153097 GCF_000951035.1 Colobus angolensis palliatus
TCACCGTGGTCTCGATCTCCTGACCTTGTGATCCGCCCGCCTCGGCCTCCCAAAGTGCTGGGATTACAGGCTTGAGCCACCGCTCCCGGCCCTTTTTTTTGAGACGGAGTATTGCTCTGTCACCCAGGCTGGAGCACAGTGGCTCGATCTCAGCTCACTGCAACCTCCACCTCCCAGGTTCATGCCATTCTCCTGTCTCAGCCTCCTGAGTAGCTGGGACTACAGATGCCCGCCACCAAGCCTGGCTAATTTTTTTTGTATTTTTAGTAGAGATGGGATTTCACCGTGTTAGCCAGCATGGTCTCGATCTCCTGACCTCATGATCTGCCCACCTCGGCCTCCCAAAGTGCTGGGATTACAGGCATGAGCCATGGTGCCTGGCCCAGGAGAATCACTTTAACCCAGGAGGCGGAGGTTGCAGTGAGCCACGATCATGCCACTGCACTCCAGCCTGGATGACAGTTTGAGACTCCATTTCAAAAAAAAAACTTAAGATTAAAACAATATGGAAATGTTACGTAGACCTAACAAAATACGTAAGTGTGGGCCACCATTGTTCAACTTCTGCCCTTGTGTAGAGCAAAGAATAATTGTTTCTTTATTTTATTTTATCTTTTTGAGACAGAGTCTTGCTCTGTCACCAGACTGTAGTGCAGTGGCGTAATCTTGGCTCACTGCAACCTCTGCCTCCCAGATGCAAGTGATTCTCCTGCCTCAGCTAGGACTATGGGCACACGCCATCACGCCCAGCTAATTTTTTTTGTATTTTTAGTAGAGATAGGGTTTCACCATGTTGGCCAGGATGGTCTCCATCTCCTCACCTCATGATCTGCCTGCCTCGGCCTCCCAAAGTGCTGGGATTACAGGCATGAGCCACTGCACCCAGCTAATAATCGTTTCTTATTAGCAGGTTCATTCATTCATTCATGCATTCATTCAAATACTTACAGAGCACCCACTCTGTTCTAAGCCCTGTGGTAGTATCCGGGATACAATGATGAGGAAAACATGCTACCTGTTTCTAAGGAGCTTATGTTCTTGTGGGGCAGATGGACAGGAAACAATCACATGTGATAGGGCTGTGAAGGCAGGCAGGATAGAAGAGCACATGAGACTATGGACATAGAGTCATGTAGTACCTGAACGAGTCCAGAGGTAATGGGAAAGGTTCCTGGCAGAAGAGACATTTAATCTGAAATCTGAAAGATACAGAGTAGCCAGATGATAAGAAAAGGGAAAAACATTCCTAGCAGAGGGATCTGTGTGTGCAAAGGCATGGAGGCCAGAGAGCTCAAGCTGTGTTCAAGGAACTGAAGGACATCCAGTGCAGCAAATGTGGGTTGGAGAGAGCCAAGAAATGAGGTTGGGGCTGGGCGCGGTGGCTTAAGTCTGTAATCCCAGAACTTTGGGAGGCCAAGGCAGGCAGATCACTTGAGGTCAGAAGTTCGAGACCAGCCTGACCAACGTGGTGAAACCCCATCTCTACTAAAAATACAAAAATTAGCCAGGCTGGTGGCACGCACCTGTAATCGCAGCTTAGTGGGAGGCTAAGGCAGGAGAATTGCTTGAACCCGCGAGACAGAGGTTGCAGTGAGCCAAGATTATGCCACTGCACTCAAGTCTGGGTGGCAGAGTGACATGCTGCCGCCAAAAAAAAAAAACAAGGCCAGTGCGGTGGCTCACGCCCATAATACCAGCACTTTGTGAGGCCGAGGTGGGAGGATCACAAGGTCAGGATTTGAAGACCAGCCTGATTAACATGGTGAAACCCCATCTCTACTAAAAATACAAAAATTAGCCGGGTGTGGTGGCACGCACCTGTAATCCCAGCTATTCAGGAGGCTGAGGCAGGAAAATCACTTGAACCCAGGGGCAGAGGTTGCAGTGAGCTGAGTTAATGTCACCACTGCACTCCAGCCTGGGCCACAGAGCAAAACTAGATCTCAAAAAAAAAAAAAAAAAAAAGTGAGGTTGAGAAAGGTCTGAAATTGGGAGTGACATGGTCAGATTTGTATTTTAGATGATATTCGCTGGCTAGGTATAGAAAATACACTGTATAGTGGGTAAACTTGGAAGCAGGGAGACCGGTGAGGAGGCTATTGTAAGTCTAGTTGAGAGACAACAGTGGCTTGGACTACAGTAGTAGTAGTGGAAATGGACAGACATGGATAAAGAAAAGAGATATGTGGGTTAGAGAGAGCCAAGAAATGAGGTTGGGGCCAGGCGTGGTGGCTCATGCCTGTAATCCCAGCATTTTGCGAGGCCGAGGAGGGTGAATCACGAGGTCTGGAGTTCGGGACCAGCTTGGCCAAAATGGTGAAACCCAGTCTCTACTAAAAATGCAAAAGATTAGCTGTGCGTAGTGGTGGGCATCTGTAATCCCAGCTACCCAGCAGGCTGAGGCAGGAGAATTGCTTGAACCCAGAAGGCTCAGGTTGCAGTGAGCTGAGATCGCGCCACTGCATGGCTCCAGCCTTGGCGACAGAGTGAGACTCCATCTCAAAAAAAAAAAAAAAAATTAGCTGGGCATGGTGGCGCATGCCTGTAATCCCAGCTACTCAGGAGGCTGAGGCAGGAGAATTGCTTGAACCCGGGAGGTGGAGGTTGCAGTGAGCGAAGATTGTGCCACTGCACTCCAGCCTGGGCAATAAAAGCGAAACTCCATGTCAAAAACAACAAAGATAAGAGATAAGTAGGGCTTGGTGATATATTGGATATGTGGATAGAATGAGTGGTGGTAGTCATCGATGTATCCTACGGAAATATTTGATGAATAAATGGCTGGACAGCCAAGGCTCCATAAGGGTTCTCTCCCCCTAAACAAGGAGGTATTGGTCAGATGACTGTGTGCCAGGGGCCTGCTAAGAAACCTTAGGGATCTGTCAGTGATGTTCATTTTTTCTTTTTTCTTTTTTTTTTTTTTGAGACTGAGTCTCGCTCTGTCGCCCAGGCTGGAGTGCAGTAGCACGATCTTGGCTCAGTGTAACTTCTGTCTCTGCGGTTCAAGTAATTCTCCTGTCTCAGCCTCCTGAGTAGCTGGGACTATAGGTCACCACCACCACACCCGGCTAATTTTTTTTGTATTTTTAGTAGAGACGGGATTTCTTCATATTGGTCAGGCTGGTCTCAAACTCTAACCTCAGGCGATCCGCCCGCCTTGGCCTCCCACAGTGCTAGAACTAGAGGCGTGAGCCACTGGACCTAGCCCTGGCCATTTTTTCTTATAGGAAAACCCTGCTGGTATTTTTAGGAATGCCCTGCTAATGGCTAGCAGCACACAGCCCTGTTCTCTGGCCACAGGGCATGTACTCCGCAGCTGCTGGTCTTACCCAGATCCATGGCGTGCACGTCTGAGAAGCTTCTGTTTGGATTTGCTCCGCCAACAATGAAGACCTTCCCTCTCTTGGCATTACCAACTGGGGGTAAATATGAACAGCTGTGGCCAACTCGAGCACAGGGGCTGTCTCCGGGGAGAGTCAAGGTGTACCTGCCAAAGGAAGGATGTATTCAGGAGGCCTGAGCACAGAATAAACGCAGCAGTGTGTTCTTTCCATTCCTCATGAAATATTCACCAGAATGAAGGGTCTTGTGCAGACACTTCAAATTGTACCCAACAAAGCAGCACCTCTCTGATTAATAATAGTACCTCCCCTTTGCACATAGTCTTTGACTTTTCCATTTTGTCACTGTCTTCATCTCACAGTAATCTGGCAGGAATGCACTGGGCTATATTTTTCCCCATTTGGTAGATAGGGAAACTGATCTCCAGAAATGTTCAGTGATGTGTCTTGGCACAGGATGGTTGCTGTGAACATGGTGTGTGAATTCAGACAGATCTGGTTCAAATTCCAGCTCAGGTACTTCCTAGATGTGTGACCTTTTGGAAGTCACTTAACCTTTCTGAACTTTAGTTTACTCATTTGTGAAATGACGACAGCAATAGTTCTTACTGCAAAAGATCATTATGAAGACTAAGACAAGACGTCAAAACAGGGCAGTGAAGGACTCAATAAACGGTGGCGAGAGCTTTATGTGCCACCACATGGGAACCAACAGCCCCGGGGCTCTTGCCACAAGCCAATGATTCCTCCCCATCAAAAAAATTATCCAGAATTTACTGATTTCAGAGCTTTTCCAGATTACTCATAAAGCTCAATCTGATGGAAGCCAAAGCTAGCACTCTGAAAAATCACATACAGGATTTGGTCATTCCATTCTCTCTCTCTCTCTTTTTTCTTTTTTTTGAGATGGAGTCTCACTCTGTTGCCCAGGCTAGGGTGCAGTAGTGCAATCTTGGCTCACCATAACCTCCGCTTCCTGGCTTCAAGCGATTCTCCTGTCTCAGCCTCCCGAGTAGCTGGGACTACAGGTACACACCACCATGCCTGGCTAATTTTTGTATTTTTAGTAGAGATGGAGTTTCACTATGTTGGCCAGGCTGGTCTTGAACTCCTGATCTTGTGATCCACCTGCCTCAGCCTCCCAAAGTGCTGAGATTACAGGCGTGAGCCACCGTGCCCAGCCAGAGTCTCTCTATATTTTTTTAAGTAGAGACAGGGGTCTCGCTATGTTGGCCAGGTTGGTCTTGAACTCCCAGCCTCACACAATCCTTCTGCCCTGGTCTCCCTAAGTCCTAAGATGATAGGGATATGCCCACTGCACTCGGCCCATTCCACTCTCCACAGTGATTCTGAATGCTGACTGAGAAAACACACTTCAAACTTCCTGATTGGAAAACAAATTTCTGTAGCTGCTTTTCAGGCCCTGTCTTATTTGACCTCTCTGGTTGTTTGGGACTCCTGACCTCTCCCTTCTTCTTGTGCCTTTCTCCCAGCCTGGCTTTCCCACATCCCTTCCTTTGGTTCTGCACTCACCTTTCTGGCTGTCCTTTCTGCTTCTTTCTCCGACTCCTTCCCTACCAGCCACCTCCTGACTCTCAGTCATCCTTGAGTTCTCTTTTCCTCAGTTTACATTTGCTTACCTGATTAATGTTATCGGTAGTGATAACTTCAATTACCACTCATCTATGTATTCATCAGTGGTGGCCAAATCTGTTTCCCATTCAGATCTCTATTCTGATGTCACTTAATCTACACAAAACCCCTTTGAGGGCCGGGCGCAGTGGCTCACACCTGTAATCCCAGCACATTGGGAGGCCGAGGCAGGCAGATCATGAGGTCAAGAGATCGAGACCATCCTGGCCAACATGATGAAACCCCGTCTCTACTAAAAATACAAAAATTACCTGGGTGTGGTGGCGCGCACCTGCAGTCCTAGCTACTAGGGAGGCTGAGGCAGGATCGCTTGAACCAGGGAGGCGGAAGTTGCAGTGAGCCGAGATCGTGCCACCACACTCCAACCTGGTGATAGAGTGAGACTCTGTCTCAAAAACAAAAACAAAAGCAAAAACACTCTTTGAGGATAACAGCTGTTACCATCATCTGAGTTTTACAACGGAGGAACTGAGGCTTAGAAAGGTTGAGTAAGTGGCCGGGCGCGGTGGCTCAAGCCTGTAATCCCAGCACTTTGGGAGGCCAAGACGGGCGGATCATGAGGTCAGGAGATCAAGACCATCCTGGCTA
>NW_012122931.1:10153295-10156833 GCF_000951035.1 Colobus angolensis palliatus
AAAGGTTGAGTACTTTATCCCAAAAGCACACAGCCATCCAGAGATGGTGGATATTACAAAAAATTCCCTGCCTTGATAGCCCTTACAGACTAGTTGGGAAAAGAAACATTAAACAGTTTCACAACTATCCGTTTCACTTCAATTGTGGTAGAAAGGAGTACAGAATATATATAGCATGAGGACATGCATGTCTTAGGAGGGTCTCACCCTATAAGGAGCCAGGGAGATAGGGTGATCAGAGAAGGCTTCCTGAAGAAGCACCATTTGGATAGAGATCTGAAGTATGAGTAGAAATTAGCTGGGCAGGCCAGGTGTGGTGGCTCACACCTGTAATCCCAGCACTTTGGGAGGCTGTAGTGGGAAGATCACCTGAGCCCAGGAATTTGAGACCAGCCTGGGCAACATAAAGAGACTGTGTCTCTATTTAAAAAAAAAAAAAAAAATTAGCTGGGCATGGTAGTACATACCCATAGTCCCAGTTACTTGGGAGACGGAGATGGGAAGGTTACTTGAGGCCAGGAGGTCGAGGCTACAATGAGCCACAATTGTACCACTGCATTCCAGCCTGGGTGGCTAGCCACAGAGGAAGACCTTGTCTCAAAAATAAAATAAAATAAGCTGGGCAAAGACAGGGACAAAGGGTGGAGGGAAAGAGCAGTCCAGGCAGAGAGACCAGCATGAGCAGCTCCTGAGTGGAACAGTGCAGGGCAGAGTAAAGAAGAGAAAGAGAACAAAGGAACAAGTCATGGGATTTGAGGTTGGAAAAACAGGCAGAAATATTCTGCAGGGATCATTGGGCCAGTTTAAGAAATCTAATTTTTTGTTTGTTTGTTTTTGAGACGGAGTCTCCCTCTCTCTGTTGCCCAGGCTGGAGTGCAGTGACACCATCTCAGCTCACTGCAATCTCCACCTCCCAGGTTCAAGCAATCCTGCCTCAGCCTCCCGAGTGGCCGGGATTACAGGCATGCACCACCATGCCCGGCTAATCTTTCTATTTTTAGTAGAGATGGGGTTTTGCCACGTTGGCCAGACTGGTCTCAAACTCCTGGCTTCAAGTGATCCACCCACCTCAGCCTTCCAAAGTGCTAGGATTATAGGCATGAGCCATTGTGCCTGGCCAGGAGTCTGATTTTTTTTATTTTTTTTTTGAGATGGATTCTTGCTCTGTGGCCCATGCTGGAGTACAATGGCATGATCTCAGCTCACTGCAACCTCCGCCTCCCGGATTCAAGCAATTCTCCTGTCTCAGCCTCCCTAGTAGCTGGGACTACAGTCACATACCACAACGCTGGCTAATTTTTGTATTTGTAGTTGAGATGGGGTTTCACCATATTGGTCAGGCTGGTCTCGAACTCCTGACCTCAGGAGATCCACCCGCCTTGGCCTCCCAACGTGCTGGGATTACAGGCATGAGCCACTGTGCCCAGCCCAGGAGTCTGATTTTTATCCCCACACCAATAGGGAGGCACAAAAGGGTTTTAAACTAGGAAATGCCATGATTGGCTGTATTCTGGGTACATAGCAAGACAGATGCATGGAAGCCAGACTGGAGTCTCTCCTTCAAGGTCCTGTTGAAGAACTGCCACCTCTCTACAGCCTTCTGTGGGCCCTACCTTAGAGCAGATCACATTTCATCACCATCACCTGCTTAGTCTGTAGTCCCCAGTATACAGAGACTATTTACAATTCTTCCTCCCACACAGCACCCACACCCACACAGCAGCTGCCCCCATCAGGCCAATGCTAATTGTTGAATAAAGGGTTGGTTGAACAAACAGCCAAGAAACAGTGAAGCCAGTTTAATCCAAATCTAATTTCCTAAAAATCTTAAAAATGAGTCAGAGCTCGGGGGAAGACACAGCATTGGAGCTGACGATGCCAGATGGTCAGTGCCTTACTCTTTCTGGTAAATGGATTTTTAATAAAATCAACATCTGCTCTGTGATAATTACTGCCCCCCTATCTTTCCTCTGAAGACCTTCTCAGACAGTTTGAGTCTAATTACCAGCAACTGCAGACGGTTTCGTCTCTACCCTTTTTTGTTGATGATCAAATATGTTAGTAAACTACTTATAAATGAAACAAAAACTCATGTTTTTCTGTGTCTGGATCCTTCCTTACAGACCATGTTGCTTTCCTGGGCTTGTCTCCAGGTTCCAAGACTGGCAGCTGCTTCATGGTGTCCTATGCATAAGAAAGAAAGGCACTTTTTACACACTTATGATTATTATCTTAATCAATTCAACCTCCTTTTTAAACCTTTCCTGTTGAATGTACTAATTTCTAGGGCCTGAATAATTTGAATAAGCACCACCAACTTTTCATCTTTATTTTTTATTTATTTATTTGAGACGGATTTTCGCTCTTGTTGCCCAGGCTGGAGTGCAATGGCACGATCTTGGCTCATGGCAACCTCTGCCTCCCAAGTTAAAGCGATTCTCCTCCCTCAGCCTCCCGAGTAGCTGGGATTACAGGCATGTGCCACCACGCCTGGCTAATTTTTGTATTTTTAGTAGAGATGGAGTTTCACCATGTTAGTCAGGCTGGTCTCGAACTCCTGACCTCAGGTGACACACCATGCCTGGCCAATGTATTTATTTTTATTCTTATTATTTTTTTTAGATGGAGTCTCGCTCTGTTGCACAGGTTGGAGTGCAGTGGTGCGATCTCTGCTTACTGCAACCTCCCTCTCCCTGGTTCAAATTATTCTCCTTTCTCAGCCTCCTGCATACCTGAGATTACAGGCGCCCACCCACACCTGGCTCATTTTTCTAGTTTTTCTAGTAGAGATGGGATTTCACCATGTTGGCCAGGCTGGTCACTAACTCCTGACCTCAGGTGATCTGCCCGCCTCAGCCTCCCAAAGTGCTGCGATTACGGGCGTGAGCCACCGCGCCTGGCGTTATTTTTTATTTTTTTATTTTTTTCTGAGATGGAGTCTCACTCTGTCACCCAGGCTGGAGTGCAGTGGCACGATCGTGGCTCACTGTAGCCTCCGTCTCCTGGGTTCAAACAATTGTCTGGCCTTAGCCTCCCGAGTAGCTCATATTACAGGCACCAGCTAAAACGCCTGGCTAATTTTTGTATTTTTAGTAGATACGGGGTTTTATCATGTTGGCCAAGCTGGTCTCAAACTCCTGACCTCAAGTGATCCGCCCGTCTCGGCCTCCCAAAGTGCTGGGATTACAGGCGTGAGCCACTGCGCCAGGGCAGCAGCTTTATTTATCAATTTATTGAGATGGAGTCTCACTCTGTCACCCAACCTGGAGTGCAGTGGCGCGATCTCTGCTCACTGCAACGTCCGCCTCCCAGGTTCAAGCTATTCTCCTGCCTCAGCCTCCCGAATAAGCTGGGACTACAGGCAAGTGCCACCACGCCCGGCTAATTTTTTTTGTATTTTTCATAGAGACGGGGTTTCACTATGTTCGCCAGGCTGGTCTTGAACTGGGCCCGCCTCGGCCTCCCAAAGTGCTGGGATTACAGGCGTGAGCCACTGAGCCGGCGATCTCGGCTCACTGCAAGCTCCGCCTCCTGGGTT